>NC_058413.1:75317425-75361806 GCF_002201575.2 Neomonachus schauinslandi | reverse complement strand
CTAGAACTCATACAGGAATTCAGTAAAGTGGCAGGATATAAAATCAATCCACAGAAATCAGTGGCATTCCTATACACCAATAACAAGACAGAAGAAAGAGAAATTAAGGAGTCGATCCCATTTACATTGCACCCAAAACCATCAGATACCTAGGAATAAATCTAACCAAAGAGGCAAAGCATCTGTACTCAGAAAATGATAAAATACTCATGAAAGAAGTTGTGGAAGACACAAAGAAATGGAAAAACGTTCCATGCTCATGGATTGGAAGAACAAATATTGTGAAGATGTCAATGCTACCTAGAGCAATCTACACATTCAATGCAATCCCCATCATAATACCATCCACTTTTTTGAAAGAAATGGAACAAATAATCCTAAAATTTGTATGGAACCAGAAAAGACCCGGAAGAGCCAGAGGAATGTTGAAAAAGAAAAGCAAAGCTGGCGGCATCAGAATTCCAGACTTCCAGCTCTATTACAAAGCTGTCATCATCAGGACAGTATGGTACTGGCATAAAAACAGACACATAGATCAATGGAAGAGAATAGAAAGCCCAGAAATGGACCCTCAACTCTATGGTCAACTCATCTTCCACAAAGCAGGAAAGAATGTCCAATGGGAAAAATACAGTCTCTTCAACAAATGGTGTTGGGAAAATTGGACAGCCACATGCAGAAGAATGAAATTGGACCCTTTCCTTACACCACACACAAAAATAGACTCCAAATGGTTGAAAGACCTAAATGTGAGGCAGGAGTCCATCAAAGTCCCTGAGGAGAACACAGGCAGCAACATCTTTGACCTCAGCTGCAGCAACTTCTTCCTAGAAACATCGCCAAAGGCAAGGGAAGCAAGGGCAAAAATGAACTCTTGGAACTTCATCAAGATAAAAAGCTTTTGCACTGCAAAAGAAACAGTCCACAAAACCAAAAGACAACGGACAGAATGGGAGAAGATATTTGCCAATGACATATCAGATAAAGGGCTAGTATCGAAAATCTATAAAGAACTTCTCAAACTCAACACGCAAAGAACAAAGAATCCAATCAAGAAATGGGCAGAAGACATGAACAGACATTTTTCCAAAGAAGACATCCAAATGGCCAACAGACACATGAAAAAGTGCTCAACATTGCTTGGCATCAGGGAAATCCAAATCAAAACTTCAATGAGATACCACCTCACACCAGTCAGAATGGCTAAAATTAACAAGTCAGGAAACGACAGATGTTGGCGGGGATGCGGAGAAAGGGGAACCCTCCTACACTGTTGGTGGGAATGCAAGCTGGTGCAACCACTCTGGAAAACAGTATGGAGGTTCCTCAAAAAGTTGAAGATAGAGTTACCATATGATCCAGCAATTGCACTACTGGGTATTTACCCCAAAGATACAAATGTAGGGATCCGAAGGCGTACGTGCACTCTGATGTTTACAGTAGCAATGTCCACAATAGCCAAACTATGGAAAGAGCCAAGATGTCCATTGACAGATGAATGGATAAAGAAGATGTGGGATATATATATACAATGGAATATTATGCAGCCATCAAAAGGAATGAGATCTTGCCATTTGCAACGACGTGGATGGAACTGGAAGGTATTATGCTGAGCGAAATAAGTCAATCAGAGAAAGACATGTATCATATGACCTCACTGATATGAGGAATTCTTAATCTCAGGAAACAAACTGAGGGTTGCTGGAGTGGGTGGTGTGGTGGGAGGGATGGGGTGGCTGGGTGATAGACACTGGGGAGAGTATGTGCTATGGTGAGCACTGTGAATTCTGGAAGACTGTTGAATCAAAGATCTGTACCTCTGAAACAAATAATACATTATATGTTAAGAAAAAAAAAAGAGTTAGCAGGAGGGGAAGATTGAAGGGGGGGAAATCGGAGGGGGAGATGAACCATGAGAGACGATGGACTCTGAAGAACAAATTGAGGGTTCTAGAGGGGAGGGGGGTGGGAGAATGGGTTAGCCTGGTGATTGGGTATTAAAGAGGGAACATTCTGCATGGAGCAGTGGGTGTTATGCACAAACAAGAATCATGGAACGCTACATCAAAAACTAATGATGTAATGTATGGTGATTAACATAACAATAAAAAATTTTTTTAAAAAAAGGAACCAGGGCTCCCTATAAATGGATGATTCTAAAATTGGGACAGGAAATATGTAGAATGAGCCTGGAGTTTCTTACAGTGCCAGATAGTAAGAATGTACTCCACTAAAGATATTCATGCCACTCTGAAATAAAGTTTTTGTTGATGTTGGAGGTTAAATCTCCAACTGGAATTGATAGGTTAGGATATCAAGATTGGAGTCCCTTCACTTGGCCATTTCATTCATCCCATCTGGGGCCTTGGCAAAGGGAGATCATTTGTCTGGTTGTCAATGGCTACACACATGATATAAAGGTTTTGAGAGAATGCAGCACATCAGAGAGACTATTAGACTGACCATAAGCAGAATAATACCCAATGTTTGGAGGGATCTCTGAAGCCTTGGTACCCGTGACCCAGGCAAATGTAGATAAAATAGATCAAAGAATGATCCCATCAAAGGAGTCACTTTCTTAAGCAATGTGGCTTGTTTAGTGATTTTATGTAGCTGAGTGTTAATTTCCTCCGAAGTGTTAGTCCCAGTGCAGCAAGTGGTATTGGTTACATCACACACATCCTTTTGCATAGCTAAAAGATAATTAAGGGTTATCATATTATCAAGAACAACTTTGGCTAGAAAGTCTAGGAATTTTTGTTGGGCAGCTATTGCTTTAGAAGTAGGTTCTGTGATATTGTCAAGAGTTGGAAGTTCCTGATCACAGTCTTATTTATATTTACTCCTAGTCAGGGGCAAAAGATCTGCCAAAAGAAGTGATTTTGAATCATCAATGCCTCCTGGTAATTCCCATTTGAGAATGTAATGGAGGTTGATAGGTACGACCCAACATAAAGTCTCAGTTTGGTTGTGGACAGTCAGAGATGACACTAGGCAGCTCAGATCACAGCTTCTGATCATTTTCCATCTATTTAAATATTGAGCTGGCCATGCATGAGGGGGTGCTACTCCTTACATAAAGATAAACCTGGAGGAGCATACATAGTACTGCCAAAAGAGGTCTTCCCATGGCATTGGGATAGGAGTTCAGAGTGATTGGACAAAGCTTCAAATTAGAAAAATTACAAGCCTAGAAGCCACCTAAGATCTAAGGGTCTGTATCTCACACAGACATTTTTTTTTCTGATTTGTCTTTCTATTACAGAGCTGAGATACAAAGTTTCCTGACTTTGGAGTTGTTAGCTAAAGGCAGGGATACTGATTTGCAGGGTCAGGGTTAGAGAGTCTGACACAATGGAGAGAGGGCTTAGTTGGTCTGGAGAAACTAAAACTCAGAGAGAGGGGCGCCTGGGTGGCTCAGTTGGTTAAGCGACTGCCGTCGGCTCAGGTCATGATCCTGGAGTCCCGGGATCGAGTCCCGCATCGGACTCCCTGCTCAGCAGGGAGTCTGCTTCTCCCTCTGACCCTGCCCCTCTCATGCTCTCTATCTCATTCTGTCTCTCAAATAAATAAAATCTTTAAAAAAAAAAAAAAACCTCAGAGAGAAGTTTCTCACCAAACTTCTTATCTATAAATATTAATCTTATATCTGTTTAATTTACTTGATTTTAATAATTATGATTAGATTACTTGTGAAAGTTTCATAAGACATTAAATGGCTAAATATCATCCCGAATTATCTTTCTTGCTGACAAACTCTGTAACAGAGAAATCACGAGTATTTGACTTTTCATAAACCTAGGTAGAATAAAAGTTTATGTCTGCATTATATTTAATGCTTATAACTCTAAAGACAAGCCTGTTAAATCAATCAACAAACTAGCTTTTACTTACCAAAGATTATCCTAGATCATGTGAACTTAAAAAACATTTGCTTAGTTTCTATATTTCTGAGACTATACTTGATTTACATAAACATTTAATTTTCTTTAAGCCAATTAAATAGAGCTCTTCATAAATTAAGTTTGGCAATACCATCTGGAAATAGGAAAAAACACATTAATAACACACATACGTAGGCATACACAAACATACAGACAAAAAGATCTTATAGGTTTTGTTTTAAAATTTTAACCCTGAGACAGGCATAATAATGCAAAACTCACTAATTTGTAAAAGAACAGTGGGATCCAAATTGTGTTTCTGGGAGATGGAATAAGTTAAGTTTACCTGCTCAGATTGCTTAAACGTTTTACTAATATTTGTGGAGAAGACTTTTAGGATATTTCTTTTGCCTAGGTTCCAAATAACCTTTCTTTTTTGCCCTGATAATTACTTCCCTGAAGTGTGAATTTCAAAGAGATGGCTAGATAAGTGTTTCTAGAGAAGACCAGGTAGAATATTTAAACTCAAAGTCTTGGGGAAAAATGCAAGTTCCTCTAAAAAGAGCTTTTGTTTCCTAAATTCAAATTTGCACAATAGCTACAAGTCTTTTGAGATAAATAGGGGAAGTTTGGGATTTGTAAAAAGGATTTGGGGGGGCAGAGGTGTTGACAGAAAAAGATAACTACAGGCCAGTATCTCTGATGAGCATAGAGGAAAAATACTTAACACAATACCAGCAAACTGAATCCAACAATAGATTTAAAAAATCACTCACCACAATCAAGTGGGATTTATTCCCAGAATTCAATGGGATTGAATCCCACTGATTCAATCAATGTGATACAACACATCAATAAGAGAAAGGATAAAAACTATATGATCATTTCAATAGATACAGAAAAAGCATTTGACAAAATACAATATCCATTCATGATAAAAAACCTTCAACAAAGTAGGTTTAGAGGGAACATACCTCAACATAATAAAAGCCTTATATAAAAAAACTGACAGTAAACAACATACTCAATGAGGAAAAACTGAGGGCTTTTCCCCTAAAGTCAGGAACAAGACAAGGATGTCCACTATGACCACTTGTAATCAACATAGTACTGGAAGTCCTGCCCACAGCAATCAGACAACAAAAGGAAATAAAAAGCATCCAAAAAACTTCCACTATTTGCAGATGACATGATACTAGAGAAAACCCTAAAAACCCCACCAAAAAAGCTACTAGAACTGATAAATGATTTCAATAAAGTGGCAGGAAACAAAATCAATGTACAGAAATCTGTTACATTTCTATACACCTATATAAAGTAACAGAAAGAGAAACTAAGAAAACAATCCTATTTACAACTGCACAAAAAAATAATAAGATGCATAGGAATAAACCCAACAAAAGAGGTGAAAAACCTGTATCTGAAAACTATAAACTACTGATGAAAGAAATTGAAGAAGACACAAAGAAATGGAAACACATTCCATGCTCATGGATTGGAAGAACAAATATTAAAATGTCTATACTACCCAAAGTAATCTACAGATTTATTGCAATCCGTCAAAATACCAACAGTATTTCTCACAGAACCAGAAAAAATAATCCTTAAATTTGTATGGAACTACAAAAGATGTTGAATAGCCAAAACAATCTTGGAAAAGAAAAGCAAAGTTGGAGGCATCACAGGACCAGACTTCAAGTTACATTACAAAGCTGTAGTGATCAAAACAGTATGGTACTAACACAAAAATAAACACATATATCAATAGAACACAACTACTGGGACTACATCCAAAAACAAAAACAAACAAACAAGCAAAAAAAAAAAAAAACAACTTCTACACAGTGACAAAAACAATCAAGAGAATTAAAAGGCAACCTAGTGAATGAGAGAAGACATTTGCAAAGGACATCTTTGATAAAGGGTTAGTATTCAAAATATATAAATATTTTATACAACTCAATACCTAAAAAACAGATAATCTGATCAAAACTGGGCAGAAGACATGAACAGACATTTCTCCAAAGAAGAAATTCAGGTGGCCAACAGAGACGAAAAGATGCTCAACATCACTCATCATCAGGGAAATGCAAATCAAAACACAAAGAAATACCACTTCACATCTGTCAGATGGCTAAAATAAAAAACTCAAGAAACAGGCACATCTGGGTGGCTCAGTCAGTTAAGCATCTGCCTTCGACTCAGGTCATGATCCCAGGGTCCTGGAATCGAGTCCCCCATCAGGTTCCTTGCTTAGCGGTGAGCCTGCTTCTCCCTCTGCCTACCACTCTCCCTGCTTGTGCTTTCTCTCTCTCTCTCTGACAAATAAATAAATAAAATCTTTTAAAAAAAAAGAAACAAGTGTTGGCAAGGATGTGGGGATAAGGAAACCCTCTTGCACTGTTGGTGGGAATGCAAACTGGTGCAGCCACTGTGGAAAACAGTATGGAGATTCCTAAAAAATTTAAAAATAGAACTACCTTACAATCCAGTAATCACACTACTGGGTATTTACCCCAAAATACGAAAACACTAATTCAAAGGATACATGCACCCCTGTGTTTATAGCAGCATTATTTTCAATAGCCAAATTATGGAAGCAGCCCATATGACCATGGACAGATGAATGGATAAAGAAGATAAAGATATATATGATAGAATGTTATTCAGCCATAAAAAAATATATGAAATCTTGCCATTTGCAATGGCATGGATGGAGCTAGAGAGTACAATGCTAAGCTAAATAAGTAAGAGAAAGACAAATACCATCTGATTTCACTCACATGTGGAATTTAAGAAACAAAACAAACGAGCAAAGAAAAAAAAAAGAGGGAGAAAGACAAACCAAGAAACTATAGAGAACAAATTGATGGTCACCAAAGGGGAGAGGGTGGTGGAGGGTGTTGAGTGAAATAAGTGATAGGGATTAAGGAATACACTGGTGATGAGCACTGGGTGATGTATGGAGTTGTTGAATCACTATATTGTGCCCCTGAAACTATTACACTGTATGTTAACTACATGGGAATTAAAAATTTTAAGAAAGATAGGTGGACTTTGAATTGCTTCTATAGCTGCATTTATGTTCTATAAAGACTCAATTTATAAGACAAGGACAGTTTTTAATTACTAAAAGAATAATTGGGTTACAACCTAAATGATATTAAGGGGCTGACCTACCCATTCAACTCAATTATCTTCAATTTGCTTCTTTATATCATAAATATCTTCAACTAAAATAGAAATCAAAAGATTCCTTGTTCTAAATTTAGAACTGTTTGTCTTTGGGATGTTTTTCTTTCCCTCTGGGTACACAGTTTCATTTAACTTAGGGGAAAATGCCTTAAAAAAAAAAGAAGTTCCAATCAGTTTCAAAATATCAGCTTTCAACTTGGCCAACTTCTGACTGTTGAGGTACTTTAAAAAATTTCTTTCAAATATTTTACCCATTTTCAGCCAGGAAAAACAGTAAATATTCCTGGCAGTATTGAACAACCCCGTGGACCCAGGAGGCATCCTCAAAGAAGGTTCAAATGATATTACCCTCCCAAGATCCAGAGCCACTTTCAAAGTTAGCCAAAAGACAGAAAGATTTAGACAATTCCCCTGAATGCTGGAAAACCACTGTAGGATCCCAGCTGCAAATGACACACAACCCACATTTCTGTCTGGCCATATTTTGGGGACCCCCAACCTAGTGGTTTCCAAGTCAAGTTCTCAGGACATATGAGACAAACAAGAAGGAAATAGTGATCTCTGGGATTACTCTGGGATCATCAGCAACCAATGGGTTTCTCAAAACCAAATACATAAAAGTCTGAATTTTGAGAGGAAAGGACAATGTGAAATTTTATTTTCCTCTCTCAGCTGAGCAATACAAAGATCCAGGAGAGCGCTGTCTCTGATAAGAAGTCTCATCCTTGACTACCTTCTGCCAGTTTTCCCAGGATCCCACATGCTGGTACGAGAGTGACTGGGGTTTTATGAAGAGAGTATAGTTCCAGTATCTACCAGAATTTGGCAGGATTTTCCATTTATTTTAATTTTAGTTTCCCGTTGGCTGTTTAAGGGAAAAACTATTAGCAAGTTACCAGAGAATCCTTCAGAGTACCATCAACCCTGAGGAGTGGCCCATATGGAGGCCCCTTTTTGAGAGTAGATATGTGGTCATTTGAGTTGATGTGGGAAGATTTGACTTTTGTTTACAGTCTTGTGGTCTGTTCAGAGTAGAAAGGCAATTCAGACAGTGGGTTAGTAGTGGATTAGTAGTAGTTTACACAGGTAAACTAGGATACAGGGGAGTAGTGGGAGTCATGTCAGTCTTACCATCTCTTTTGTTTTATGTACCTCTTCAATTTTTCATTAGCCTTTGCAATGAATCTTTCAATGAAGCTATTTCAGAATCTTTGAAGCCTTTTGGAGGCTTCTGCATGCCAATCAAAATAGGTATCTTTTTTTTTTTTTTAAGATTTTATTTATTTTTTTGCCAGAGAGAGACACAGTGAGAGAGGGAACACAAGCAGGGGGAGTGGGAGAGGGAGAAGCAGGCTTCCCACCGAGCAGGGAGCCTGATGCGGGGCTTGATCCTAGGACCCTGGGATCATGACCTGAGCCGAAGGCAGATGCTTAATGACTGAGCCACCCAGGCGTCCCTCAAAATAGGTATCTTATTCTGTTTCTTTAATTTGGGAACCCTCACTTCCAAGTGTACATTTTAAATAAATAATCTTGTCTAGTTAAAACACTGTACATAATGGTCATTGTAATTCTAGGTCATTTAGTAAGATTTTTGCCATTTTTATAGATACCTTCAGTTACCAGGATGACAGTTCTTAGACATAAAAAAAAAAAAGTTGTGCCAGAAAGTAACATTCTTGATTCTTTGCAACTTGAGGATATCATTTTATTAGCTAAGCCTTGGGTTTCTTAGAACCAAATTAATAACTAGGAGGAATATGACACTGGGGTGGAGATTTTGTGGTGTTTTACAGTGTACCTCAGTATACAGAAATTTCCTGAGGTGGGTGGGTAACCTAATGTAAACCTAAGTTTTTCTGTGAACAATTTATCTTAGCATGGGAGTCTTAGAGCAAAGAGGTGAGCATCTAACAGCTTTTTAAGTGCTTAACTTGTGCCCACCAATTTTGCGGCTTTGACTTCTAAGATTCCCATTCACAGTAAATCTATTATTCCTTTCATGAGAAGATTTTGCACTTGTGCTTACTTAGATTTTGATGTATCATTGGTCAAAAAAAAGTTCAAATTTTTTGTTTGTTTTACTTCATTTCCCCAAGTCTCCTAGTGGTTTATGCTGTGGACTTACCTCTCTTTTTAGATTGAGGATTCTTGTTATTTTTTCCTTGTTGAAACAATCCTTCCACATTCAACCAGACTTAACTGTCTCTGTCCGCCTGTGGACAGTACCTGATACATGTCAGACCTCCAAATGTACTTGCCTTGTAGATGAAACTGGCCACAAATGCAAATGTGGTCTGCTAAGTCTCACCCTGAAAAATCTGGAGTCTCCTGCACTCCAATTTTACTCCCAGAAAGATTAGGACAAACAAACTTGAAGAGCTCAGAATGCAAAATAAGCAGAACTCAACTTGAGAAAAACTTTCCAGAGATCTTCTTTGTGGCCAAAGAGAAAGAAAACCCAAAGGGCTCTGTGGGTAGCTTCACCTGCATCTAGGAGCAGTCCACAAAATCTTCAGATGACATCTCATCGCCAAAACTGTGAAATGACAAAATTAAAACAATTCAGTAATGAGTTTGGTAGTCTTTATTCAAGGGAAGACAATCCATGGATTGGAGTAGTACAGTGCCTCAGAAGCAGGGGAGTACTCTGCCAGAGAGATTTGGAGAAAGAACAAGTTTTCTGTTTGTTTGTTTGTTTGTTTGTTTTTTATGTAACATTTGTTATTTTATTGGAAAAAACTTGTATTAACATATTTATAATTTTATTCAACAGTTAGATAATCTGTGAGATAACAAAGACAACAAAAGTGCACCCATGAGTTACAGAATCCAAAGTGACCTGGTCTGTTTACCACCACATATCAGATACCACCAAGAACTCTGTCCTCAGAGTATTAAAATAAAAACAAAAACAACCTAACAACTTCACAATGACTATGTGAATGCCCATACATTCAAGAAGAGCAGAAAATTTAAAAAGTGGCAAACAAAGTTTTTGACTATTTTACTGGCCCTTCTGCCATTTCTAATTTTGCCCCTCTCCCTCAACATCTGTTCTCAACATGTGTTATTAAACACAATTTTTTCTGACATCATTATTTTCCAGTGATCCACAAGCATGATTTTTTTTTCTGAATATTTTTTCTTTCTTTTCCGTTTTTTTTTTTTTTTTTTCTTTTTGGTTTGGTATCTAAAGTTTAGAACAGAAGTAAGGAATCAGGAACTATATTAAGACATCCTTTTGAATACAGTGTAAGAGTTGTACTTCGTGGATGATAAGTGTGAAATGTATGATCTGACAGTAACCTCTAGCTGCAAATGCAAGTTTTCTCTCAGTATCTGAATCACAAAAAGAAATGGATTGTGCCAAATATTCAAGTAATTGTGTAACATCCTCAGAGCTGGATTTTGGCTTCCACAAGATTTCTATACAATTTACCATATTTGGGGCAAGAGCAAGTTTTATAGAGTGTTGTTAGAAGAGACGACACAAAAATAGGGAATGATTGGCTAGAAAGTTAGGTATTTCCTGATAAGGCTAGCACGTCCCATTTTCTTTAAGCTAGCTAAGGCTGAGTTGGAGGATTATGACTGGTGTTTGTTTGATTTCCTTGATAGGTGTTTCCTGTAAGAGTGGACTGGCTTAGGGTTAGATTTCTGATGTGGGCTGGGCCACTGGGGTGGCCTCCATTTTGTGGTTCCCTATATATGAGTTAACTGTATCAAATGTTAATAATAGTGAAACTGGGATTGGGGTGTGTGGGAACTCTATATGATCTTTGCAATTTTTCTATATTCTTAAACTGTATTTTCCAAAACCTAAAACTATTCTAAAATAAAATGATTTTAAATAAATATTTGTAAGGCAAAAAAGATTAGCAAAAATGACTAAATAATATGGGATAAGAACAATATGCACTTAGCTGTAAACTTTTACAGAACAACTTATAAATCGTGTGTGGAGGTCAAGTAAAACCAGTTTCTCCTCAGATGAGTGTTGATTAAGACATTCCACTTCTGGTTCAGGCTGGTGTTGTCAAATATCTGCTGGGCTTCTGTGTTTGTCAAGCTCTGCCTGCTAATCGACATAGGGTATATTGCTTTCTTGTGCATTGACTATTTTCTTCATCAAAAAATACAGAAAATAAAACTATGGTTTTTAGAATTACACTCCGAAAACTACATCTGAGTGTTCATTTTAAAGCTGCACAAGATGTGGTCCATATATACGATGGAATATTACTCACCCATCAGAAAGGATGAATACCCAACTTTTGCATTAACATGGTTGGAACTGGAGGAGATTATGCTAAGTGAAATAAGTCAAGTAGAGAAAGTCAATTATCATATGGTTTCACTTATTTGTAGAACATAAGGAATAGCACAGAGGACATTAGAAGGAAGGGAAAAATGAAGGGGGTGGAAATCAGAGGGGGAGAAAAACTATGAGAGACTATGGACTCCAGGAAAAAAACTAAGGGTTTTAAAGGGAAGGAGGCAGAGGGATGGGTTAGCCTGATGATGGGTATTAAGAAGGGCATGGATTGCATGGAGCACTGGGTGTTGTACGCAAACAATGACTCATGGAACACTACATCAAAAACTAATGATATACTGTATGGTGACTAACATAACATAATAAAAAAATAAAGATACAACAAAGGATAAAAAATAAAAATAAAATAAAAAATTAAGCTGCACAAAGGTGCCTGGATAAAGATGCAAAAGGTGGCACTAGTTCAGCCAAGCTTTGTATCCAGTCTTGGTGCTGTACCTCCCAGTGGGTGAAGTGTGATCTCCTAAATGGCATAAAGGAACTATGTTGCGCAGCCCTGGTTTTGTACTACTTTGTTTCTTTGCTTTGTTTATTAAATAAGGATTATCTATGTTTGCTCAATGTTGCAAATCTCCTCTCAGATTGTCAATTCTATGCTCCCTCTCTCTTCTAATTTTTAATTTTTTATTTTATTTTATTTTTTTTAAGATTTTTGTTTATTTATTTGACAGAGACAGAGATAGCGAGAGAGGGAACACAAGCAGGGGGAGTGAGAGAGGGAGAAGCAGGCTTCCCCCTAAGCAGGGAGTCTGATGCAGGGCTGGATCCCAGGAGCCTGGGATCATGACCTGAGCTGAAGGCAGATGCTTAACAACTGAGCAAGCCAGGCGCCCCTCTCTTTTAATATTTTTTAAAAGTTTTTTTTACTAAATGTTACATATAAAAAGAATATGTAAAACATTTATGTAAAATGCAAAGAATAATAATAAAATTAATAGCTCATTAACAGGTATAAGAAACTAAAACTGTAACAACAAATTTGAAAACCACTGTGGGGGGGGGCGAAGCAAGATGGCGGAGGAGTAGGAGACCTGGATTTCATCTCCTCTCAGGAATTCAGCTGGATAGGGATCAAACCATTCTGAACACCTACAAACTCAACAGGAGATCGAAGAAAAGAAGAGCAACAATTCTCTCATCAGAAAAGCGACCACTTTCTGGAAGGTAGGATGTGCGGAGAAGTGAATCCGAGGCGGTATTTGGGAGGATAGATGGCGGGGGAGGGGCCTCCGTCGGCCGCTTCTGGCAAGTGATAGAACCACGGAGCACAAAATCGGAACTTTTAGAAGTCTGCTCCGCTGAGGGACGTCACTCCGGTGGCTAAGCGGGGGGTGGAACCCTCCGGGACAGTGTGGTCTCAGGACCCACGGGTCACAGAAAGACCGGGGGTGCCTGAGTGTGGCAGAGCTCCCAGGTAATGGAGCAGGGAAGCCGGCTGCAGAGGCGGAGCCCAGGCGCGGGCTCTCAGCTCGGGGTTGCCATAAACCGTGATCCGCGGCACCATCGGGCCACTGCTCCTCCAGCAAGGACCCAACAAGGGCAGATCTGGGGAGACTCACCTTCCTCCCTGGGAGGAGTGGCGCGGGAGCACACCGCAGGGATCTGCTGGGTTTGGAGACTCCACCCGGGGTCGGGTGGCAGAGATAGAAACACACGGTCACAGGCCGGGTGAGCACGGAGTGCGGCCGGAGACCGGGGAGACAGGAGCAACTGACTGCTTTTCTCTGCGGGCGCACTGAGGAGCGGCGCCCCGAATGCTCGGCTCCTCCAGGGCGGAGATTGGGAGGCGCCATTTTCACTCTCTGCCTCCAAAGCAGTACGGAAAGCTGGCAGGGAACAAAAGCTCCCGAGAGCAAACCCGAGCACATTACTTAGCCCAGACCTGGCAAGGGCGGGACACTTCCGCCTCCGGCAAAGACATTTAGAAACCACTGCAACAGGCCCCTCCCCAGAAGATCAGCGAAAACAGCCAGCCAAGACCAAGTTTACTGATCAACGAGAATGGCAGAACTCCAGCGCTAGGGGAATACTGCACATAGAATTCATGGCTTTTTTACCATGATCCTTTAGTCCTTCAAAGTTAATTTTTTTTTTTTAACTGTCTTTTTTTCTTTTTTTTTTTTTTTGAATTTTTCTTTTTCCCTTTTCAACCAACATTTTATCAATCCCTTTTATAAAAAACATTTTTATTTTTCATTTTTAGAGTCATATTCTATCCCTTCATAGTACTTACCCCTATTTTTGGCATATATATATATAAGTTGTTCACTCTTTAAAATTTTGAGATAGTTTCTTCTAACAGATCAAAATATACCCAAAATCTCTAGTGTATGGTTTTTTCCTACTCCCCTGCCTGATCACATTCTCTCCCTTTTTTTTCCTTTTTTTTTTAATCCTCTTCTTTCTCTTTTTAAAAACTTCTTAGCAATTCCTCTTATAAAATTTTTTATAATTTCCATCTTTACAGTCATATTCCATCCCTTCATCGTATCAACCCTTATTTTTGTACATATATAAGTTTTTCTTTCTTTAAAATTTTGGGAGGCACTTTCTTTTAACAGACCGAAATACACCCAAAATCTAGTGTGTGGCACTGATCTATATACCAGCCTGATCATATTTGATCACATTCTGTTTTTGTTTTGTTTTGTTTTGTTCTGTTTTTGTTTGTTTTTATCTTTTTTTTTTCTTTTTTTTTTCTTTTTCTTTTTTCTCTCCCTTTCTTTTCCCAAGGCTTCAGGTCGTTTCTGATTTGTTTAGAGTATATTTTCTGGGGACGTTGTTACCCTGTTAGCATTTTGTTCTCTCATTAATCTATTCTCCTCTGCACAAAATGACAAGACAGAAAAAATCATCTCAACAAAAAGAACAAGAGGTAGTACCGACAGCCAGGGACCTACTCAATATGGATATTAGTATGATGTCAGATCTAGAGTTCAGAATCATCACTTTAAAGATACTAGCTGGGCTTGAAAAAACCATGGAAGCTATTAGAGAAACCCTTTCTGGAGAAGTAAAAGAACTAAAATCTAACCAAGTAGAAATCAAAAAGGCTATTAATGAGGTGCATTCAAATATGGGGGCACTAACTGCTAGGATAAATGAGGCAGAAGAGAGAATCAGTGATATAGAACACCAAATGATGGACAATAAAGAAGCTGAGAAAAAGAGAGAGAAACAACTACTGGATCACGAGGGCAGAATTCGAGAGATAAGCGATACCATAAGACGAAACAACATTAGAATAATTGGGATCCCAGAAGAAGAAGAAAGAGAGAGGGGGGCAGAAGGTATACTGCAGCAAATTATAGCAGAGAACTTCCCTAATTTGGGGAAGGAAACAGGCATCAAAATCCAGGAAGCACAGAGAAGCCCTCTCAAAATCAATAAAAAGAGGTCAACACCCCAACATCTAATAGTAAAACTTATGAGTCTCATAGACAAAGAGAAAATCCTGAAGGCAGCTTGGGAGAAGAGATATGTAACCTACAATGGTAGAAACAGTAGATTGGCAACAGACCTATCCACAGAGACCTGGCAGGTAAGAAAAGACTGGCAGGATATATTCAGAGCACTAAATGAGAAAAATATGCAGCCAAGAATACTATATCCAGCTAGGCTGTCATTGAAAATTAAAGAGAGATAAAAAGCTTCCAGGACAAACAAAAACTAAAGGAATTTGCAAACACGAAACCAGCCCTACAAGAAATCTTGAAAGGGGTCCTCTAAGCAAAGAGAGAGCCTAAAAGCAACATAGACCAGAAAGGAACACAGACAATATACAGTAACAGTCACCTTACAGGCAATACAATGGCACTAAATTCCTATCTTTCTACAGTTACCCTGAATGTAAATGGGCTAAATACCCCAATCAAAAGACACAGGCTATCAGATTGGATTAAAAAACAAGACCCATCAATATGCTGTCTGCAAGAGACTCATTTTAGACCCAAAGAAGACACCCCCAGATTGAAAGTGAGGGGGTGGAAAACCATTCATCATGTTAATGGATGTCAAAACAAAGCTGGGGTGGCAATCCTTATATCAGACAAATTAGATTTTAAACCAAAGACTGTAATAAGAGATGAGGAAGGTCACTATATTCTACTTAAAGGGTTTATACAAGAAGATCTAACAACTGTAAATATCTATGCCCCTAATATGGGAGCAGCCAATTATATAAGGCAATTAATAACAAAAGCAAAGAAACACATTGACAGCAATACAATAATAGTGGGGTACTTTAACACCCCCTCACTGAAATGGACAGATCATCTAAGCAAAAGATCAACAAGGAAATAAAGACTTTAAATGACACACTAGACCAAATGGACTTCACAGACATATTCAGAACATTCCATCCCAAAGCAACGGAATACACATTCTTCTCTAGTCCCCAATGAACATTCTCCAGAATCGATCACATCCTAGGTCATAAATCAGGTCTCAACCAGTACCAAAAGATTGGGATCATTCCCTGCCTATTTTCAGACCACAATGCTTTGAAACTAGAACTCAATCACAAGAGGAAAGTCGGAAAGAACTCAAATACATGGAGGCTAAAGAATATCCTACTGAAGAATGAATGGGTCAACCAGGAAATTAAAGAAGAATTTTAAAAATTCATGGAAACCAATGAAAATGAAAACACAACTGTTCAAAATCTTTGGGATGCAGCAAAGGCAGTCCTAAGAGGAAAGTATAGAGCAATACAAGCCTTTCTCAAGAAACAAGAAAGGTCTCAAGTACACAACCTAACCCTACACCTAAAGGAACTGGAGAAGGAACAGCAAATAAAGCCTAACCCAGCAGGAGAAGAGAAATAATAAAGATCAGAGCAGAAATCAATGAAATAGAAACCAAAAGAACAGTAGAACAGATCAACGAAACTAGGAGCTGGTTCTTTGAAAGAATTAACAAGATGGATAAACCCCTGGCCAGACTTATCAAAAAGAAAAGAGAAATACCCAAATCAACAAAATCATGAATGAACGAGGAGAGATCACAACCAACACCAAAGAAATACAAAGAATTCTAAGAACATATTATGAGCAACTCTACACCAGTAAATTAGATAACCTGGAAGAAATGGATGCATTCCTAGAGATGTATCAACTACCAAAACTGAACCAGGAAGAAATAGAAAACCTGAACAGACCTATAACCACTAAGGAAATTGAAGCAGTCATCAAAAATCTCCCAACAAACAAAAGCCCAGGGCCAGATGGCTTCCGAGAGGAATTCTATCAAATATTTCAAGAAGAATTAATACCTATTCTTCTGAAACTGTTCCAAAAAATAGAAATGGAAGGAAATCTTCCAAACTCGTTTTATGAGGCCAGCATTACCTTGATCCCCAAACCAGACAAAGACCCCATCAAAAAGGAGAATTACAGACCAATATCCCTGATGAACATGGATGCAAAAATTCTCAGCAACATACTAGCCAATAGGATCCAACAGTACATTAAAAGGATTATTCACCACGACCAAGTGGGATTTACCCTGGGCTGCAAGGTTGGTTCAACATCCGCAAATCAATCAACATGATACAATACATTAACAAAAGAAAGAACAAGAATCATATGATCCTCTCAATAGATGCAGAAAAAGCATTTGACAAAGTACAGCATCCTTTCTTGATCAAAACTCTTCAGAGGATAGGCATAGAGGGTACATACCTCAATATCATAAAAGCCATCTATGAAAAACCTACAGCAAATATCATTCTCAATGGGGAAAAACTGAGAGCTTTCCCCCTAAGGTCAGGAACGCGGCAGGGATGTCCACTATCACCACTGCTACTCAACATAGTATTGGAAGTCTAAGTCACAGCAATCAGACAACCAAAAGAAATCAAAGGCATCCAAATCGGCAAAGAAGTTGAACTCTCACTCTTTGCAGATGATATGATACTTCATGTGGAAAACCCAAAAGACTCCACCCCAAAACTGCTAGAACTCATACAGGAATTCAGTCAAGTGTCAGGATATAAAATCAATGCACAGAAATCAGTGGCATTCCTCTACACCAATAACAAGACAGAAGAGAGAGAAATTAAGGAGTCGATCCCATTTACAATTGCACCCAAAACCATCAGATACCTAGGAATAAATCTAACCAAAGAGGCAAAGCATCTGTACTCAGAAAACTATAAAATACTCATGAAAGAAATTGAGGAAGACACAAAGAAATGGAAAAACGTTCCATGCTCATGGATTGGAAGAACAAATACTGTGAAAATGTCAATGCTACCTAGAGCAATCTACACATTCAATGCAATCCCCATCAAAATACCATCCACTTTTTTCAAAGAAATGGAACAAATAATCCTAAAATTTGTATGGAACCAGAAAAGACCCCGAATACCAGAGGAATGTTGAAAAAGAAAAGCAAAGCTGGCGGCATCACAATTCCGGACTTCCAGCTCTATTACAAAGCTGTCATCATCAAGACAGTATGGTACTGGCAAAAAACAGACACATAGATCAATGGAACAGAATAGAGAGCCCAGAAATGGACCCTCAACTCTATGGTTAACTCATCTTTGACAAAGCAGGAAAGAATGTCCAATGGAACAAAGACAGTCTCTTCAACAAATGGTGTTGGGAAATTGGATAGCCACATGCAGAAGAATGAAACTGAACCATTTCCTTACACCACACACAAAAATAGACTCCAAATGGTTGAAAGACCTCAAGGTGAGACAGGAGTCCATCAAAATCCTAAAGGAGAACACAGGCAGCAACCTCTTTGACCTCAGTCACAGCAACTTCTTCCTAGAAACATTGCCAAAGACAAGGGAAGCAAGGGCAAAAATGAACTATTGGGACTTCATCAAGATAAAAAGCTTTTGCAAAGCAAAGGAAACAGTCAACAAAACCAAAAGACAACCGACAGAATGGGAGAAGATATTTGCAAATGACATATCAGATAAAGGGCTAGTATCCAAAATCTATAAAGAACTCATCAAACTCAACACCCAAAGAACAAAGAATCCAATCAAGAAATGGGCAGAAGACATGAACAGACATTTTTCCAAAGAAGACATCCAAATGGCCAACAGACACATGAAAAAGTGCTCAATATCGCTCGGCATCAGGGAAATCCAAATCAAAACCTCAATGAGATACCACCTCACACCAGTCAGAATGGCTAAAATGAACAAGTCATGAAACGACAGATGTTGGCGGGGATGTGGAGAAAGGGGAACCCTCCTACACTGTTGGTGGGAATGCAAGCTGGTGCAGCCACTCTGGAAAACAGTATGGAGGTTCCTCAAAAAGTTGAAAATAGAGCTACCATATGATCCAGCAATTGCACTACTGGGTATTTACCCCAAAGATACAAATGTAGGGATCCGAAGGGGTACGTGCACCCCGATGTTTATAGCAGCAATGTCCACAATAGCCAAACTGTGGAAAGAGCCAAGATGTCCATCGACAGATGAATGGATAAAGAAGAGGTGGTATATATATACAATGGAATATTATGCAGCCATCAAAAGGAATGAGATCTTGCCATTTGCAACGACGTGGATGGAACTGGAAGGTATTATGTTGAGTGAAATAAGTCAAACAGAGAAAGACATGTATCATATGATCTCACTGATATGAGGAATTCTTAATTGTAGGAAACAAACTGAGGGTTGCTGGAGTGGGGGGTGGGGTGGGAGGGATGGGGTGACTGGGTGATAGACACTGGGGAGGGTATGTGCTCTGATAAGCGCTGTGAATTGTGCAAGACTGTTGAATCTCAGATCTGTACCTCTGAAACAAATAATGCAATATATGTTAAGAAAAAAAAAAGAAGAAGAAGAAGGTAGCGGGAGGGGAAGAATGAAGCGGGGGAAATCGGAGGGGTAGACGAACCATGAGAGACGATGGACTCTGAAAAACAAACTGAGGGTTCTAGAGGGGACGGGGGTGGGAGGATGGGTTAGCCTGGTGATGGGTATTGAGGAGGGCACATTCTGCATGGAGCACTGGGTGTTATGCACAATGAATCATGGAACACTTCATCTAAAACTAATGATGTAATGTATGGGGATTAACGTAAGAATAAAAATAAATAAATAAAATATGTTTAAGTTCCAACAGATATCCGCTGATTACAAGACACTATATTTGAAAATAGTCTCTGATCTAAGCTCTTCTGAAAATGAGTTTCTCCTTTGATAAAATAACTAAAAAGGCTTTGAGTTCCTCTGAAGAGGTAGGCTGGCAATTGTCAAAATGACAACTCTTTTAACCTCACTGATCTCAGATTGAAGGTTTTCACCTGCTGCAGTAGTGAAAAAACATATTCAAAATACAGATTGCAACTAAAGAGAAGTGGTAGAAAACATAAGCTGTGTAACAGTATCCTCTGTGTCATATTGTGCTAATTTATGTCTGAATGCCTTCTTCACCTCTTCTTTTATTTTAGCAATAGATGAGTACTATATTTCCAAGTATGCAAGGAGGCAGAGTAGGGGGGAGGTGATGGAGAAGAGTTCTTGGTGAATGTAAGCTTGTAATCATTGCCTGTTTTTGAAAAGAGATAGGCAAAGCCCTGACCTTGTGTTCTTGTACACGGAGGAATGTGCAAAACAGATTGCCAGGCAGAAGAACCCCAACATTTATTCAACTATGCCCCTTGTTCTTCCTTGCAGAAATAGAGCTTCCTGAAGCCAGAAGCCTTACTGACAATACACTGAGATTCCCTTCAATCCAGAATACATCATTAAATGTACATAAAAAAATGAGTTTACGATTTGTCCTGGGAAAAGCCATGTAAGAGTCACATGATTGTTTGCAACAGTTCCCACTAAGGATCATAGCTACTAAGGAGTTACCAAGAAGGGGACTGAAGGGCATAGTGGTTCTGACATCCACAGAAACTCATGCTAAGTGCTTTGCCAATCAGTAAGTAAGAGGCAGAATAGGGGCCTTCAGTAGATCCCTTACTGATGGTGCAGTTTGAACACACAACAGCTGCCATAGCAGTGTTGAGGCTACCACTGCATCTCACTTACACGTATGTGAACACACACACACACAAACGCATGACATACACATGATTATCAAGAGAGGCACTGCAGTTTAAAAGATGCATGGAGCCCTGGGTGTTATACGCAAACAATGAATCATGGAACACTACATCAGAAACTAATGATGTAATGTATGGGGATTAACATAACATAATAAAAAAAATTTTTTTAAATAAATCAAAAAACAAAAAAAAGATGATGGGATGACTGGAGTGCTGACCCTGAATAGTTTAGAAGGTCTCAGTTTAGTAAAAAAAAAAAAAAAAAAGGCAGTGAAAAGAAACATTATAATCTAAATGAATACTATAAAACAATTATTTCAAAAAATGCCATTGGACCCAGGAATAGGCATGACTAGCTCTGCTTTCATCATGTTGCACATATTGCCTTGTATTCTAGTGACTGTGATGTTCTTATTCCTCTACTGTATCATGCCCCCTTAAAAAAGAGGCATCATGCCTTATCCATGCATTAATTCAGTGAAGTTATGTGTAACATTTATCTTGCTAGGTACTTAGTATGAGTTAAACTATGTCCCTATAATTGAGGAGCACACAGCCTAATAGGGGAGAGAGACATAAAAAGTTTCTCATTTCAATACAGTGCCTGAACATAAAACATTCTTCTTTTAGGAAACAAAATAGCTTAGTATTAACACTTACTGAGCTTGTATTATGGGTCAGATACTACTCTAATAGGTTAACCTCAATTCGTGTAATGTTCATAACCCTGGAGGTAGCCATAATTACTATCCACATTTTACCAATGAGGATACTGATGCAGAGAAAACTTAAATATATTGCTTAATGTCACAGAATTAATAAGTTGAAGAGATGGGATTTTATTTTTTAAAAAATAGGGCCTCAAAAACCACACCTTTAATCATTAAAATGCACTGTCTTTTATAGCATATTAACACCAGCCCTTAACTTTCTTGTGCTCAATTTTCTCATCCATAAAATAAGGGCAAAAATTAGTTTCCCTCTAACAGAGATCCTTTAATTATTAATTACAATTATATATATATATACACACACAATATATGTATACATATATATGTATAATATATATACATAAAATACATGTATGTATGTGTGTGTATATATGTAAATGGACCAGTATCAAGCATGTAGGGTATGTGGCCAACAACTATTAATTCTTAATATTAAATATTTGTGAATACATAAATGGTTATCTCAGGAAGCCTTTTAAACAAGTATATATTATCATCTCACTAGGACTATTTATCTCTAAGGCAGTGAAGCTGTACCAGATTTTCTTGTAAGATTTCATCTAACCCAAAGAGTCTTGTTGAATTTGGGGAGCTCTGGGTGTCATGTAATAACCCAGGCATGAGCACTGAATGCCCCTGGGCTCTACCTTGTGCAGATTACATCAAGATTAAGTGCCTTGTCTCTGCATCTAGAAAATATTATAGATGTTCTAGCCATTATTTATGGCTTCAGAAAGTTTCCAATGTGATTATGTGTGACAAATATGCCAATTTCAATGCTGTGATTATGCAGGCACCTAGTAGAGAGGGTGTGCAAAGTGTAATATTAGTGGCTCTAAATTCTCTTGGGGATGCATTTAGAATAGTGAATTCTGTCATCTTGCAATGCTTTTCCCATGTCAGCTGTGCTTCCTGTGCATGAATTCCAGATCACCAAACATTTTATTCAGACCAGTGCATATGGACAATAATTCCATTAGTTTTCAAGATGGAGAAAAAAGGCAAAAATATATTTTGGTCAAAAATATGTTTCTTGAAAAAGGTAAGCTCTCAGGACAGTTTGAACTCAGTTTATTTAATCTTAGAAAGATGAATTACTATATTTAGATTATCTGTTTCTAACACAAGTAAAATCTTTCCCTTTCTCCTAAACTATAGCTTCTTCTTTGTCTCCTATCACCTTTCTTTTCAATGGATATGTTCAAGTTGTCAGAGATAAAACCGGAGGAAGATTTCCTATAAATGGAACCCACATTAGCATTAGAAATAGCACCAGCAGTTGCAGAAAGAGAATGATGGCCCTGTAACTCCTATCTGGGTGTCAAGATTAAGGCCATGGAATGAAGGATCTCATATGAACATTTGTTATCAGTGACACTTCACGTGATCTTTGCTGAAACCAAGTATGTGGCTATAGTCAGCATGTTTCATCATTCTATTTACATTAGTCTTTCCTACTAATCTCAGTTTGGAGACTATTTACTTGCTGATCCAAATTAGAACAAAAAATAAGTCCACCTGGTCCAATTCTTTTTATATTCTGTAGTAAAGAAAATGTATCTGAACTTCATGGTAGAGGCACTGACAGAACTCAGATATTTTGACTCCCAGCACCGCTTTTTCCAAAATTACATTCCTTCCTTAACTTAGAAAACTTTAAAATAAAGTCTTTTTGATGCAGAGAGAAAACTTAAAAAAAAAAACCAAAACACACACAATAGATAATCATGACATGTATCAATGCTGCCTTGTAACATATCAATTAAATCAAAGCGATTAGTACAAATGGTAGATAATGACACAAATACTTCAAGAAACTCATAGTCACAGGTTTAAAACAACAATGTGGATTTAAAAAGACCAACAAAGTGTTATTAAAAAATAAGAGGAAATTGTATAGACTTAAAATCTTTCAGTCAAGAATCAGTGGGAACATCTGAAACATCACTCATGTTTGCTACTGAGTGATTTTACTATTCAATCAGCTTTGCAGATAATTAGAAATACTAGACTTTCTCTTCTTACCTTTATGGAAGTGAGGAGAAGATAATCAGGAATACTTTGAAAACATGGCAGAATATATAAATGAAAACAGGGAGCCAGAAGTCTATATCTTGAACAGCTTATTATCACACAAAAACCATTAAAAGAATACCACTCAAAAACAATCCATGCCTCCACCTATAGCATAACTTTTTTCCCAGAAAGATTATAGATCAGTGAGAGAATCTGTATTGAAATGATTCAAATAAATAAAAAGACTGTGTTAGATCTGCTCTATTTGTCTAATAGCCCCAAATATTTTTTTTTTAGAAAACACAAAATTATTTATTTTGACTTAGATTGAGGAAATAGGAGGTAAAAAAATTTATGGAGTAGAGTGCTTATTGCAACATTGTTACTTTTTATATGAAATATAATATATATACCACAAAGGATACATATCTTAAGTATGCAGTTCAATGAATTCTTTTTTTTTTTTTAAGATTTTATTTATTTATTTATTTAACAGAGAGAGACACAGCGAGAGAGGGAACACAAGCAGGGGGAGTGGGAGAGGGAGAAGCAGGCTTCCCGCCGAGCAGGGAGCCCGATGCCGGGCTCGATCCCAGGACCCTGGGATCATGACCTGAGCTGAAGGCAGACGCTTAACGACTGAGCCACCCAGGCGCCCCGCAGTTCAATGAATTCTTACGTATATAGTGTAATCACACTCAGATCAAGATATAGAATGTTCCCAGCATCCCAGCAAGTCTCCTTTGTGTTCAATGTCAATAGCGTGGACACTACCAGCTACACCCCTCAACCCCAGGTAAACTCTTTTCTTATGCCTAGTGCCAGTTTAGCTTTGTGTTCCCAAATTACATACAAATTGAATTACATATATATATGTGTGTGTGCGCATGTTTCTTTTACACTATATTACCTCTGTAAGATCTGCAAGATCTGTTTCATGTAGTAGGAGTTTTTGTGTGTGTTTGTGTGTGTGTGGCATTCCACTGCATGAATATACTACAATTTATTCATCTGTTCTCTAAAGAACAGATTTAGATTATTTCCAGCTTTTAGATATTATAAATGAAACAGCTATGAAACAATCTGGTACATGTCTTTTGATGTATAAGCACACTCATTTCTCTTCAGGGTATATCTAAGAGTAAAATTGCTAGTTATATATTTATTTTTAATAGGAAAAATATACAGAGAAATTACATATTAATCAATTGAGAAATCATTATGTAAATTACAATACTTGTTTTCCAAAAATTTTAATGCTAATCAAAATGTATAGTAATACATGCTATGTAGCAATAAGTTAATGCTTATGATGTGACTTTAAATGAGGTCATCAGAAAACAAAATACTATCCATATTATAATGCTACATGCAATATATATATGTGTGTGATATACTTAATATCATGAAAAAAAACAGCAAAAAATGTCAGCAGGCTAGAAATGAACATTTTTTTATCAAAGTCAATGAAACAAGGCAATATGGCAAATATAAGGGGTAAACATAGAAAAGATTTTTTAAGGAATGAGGAAAGAGTAAACCAGATGACAATCAGAAGCAAAAGAACTAAAAATAGGTGGAGGTAGACCTCTCTGGTTTGTGATTGTCTAACTTAAAGGCTGAACTTTGACAAATAGACACTGAATTTGTACAATTAGTTAATTATCTTTGATATAAGGAGAAAATGTTAGGTACAAATTGGACTGATAGCATACATTTAACTTAAATGTTTTTAAGAAATAGATCAACTCAGAATGAGTAATGAATAAAAAGAAAGTAATTTCTAGTTGTCTCTATGTTGGTATCTATGTTATCTGCTTAGTAAACTTTGAATAGTTCATGTTGTCCCTATTGGGGATGGGTGGTATTACATAATGACATCTGGATGCTGATATACGTAAAACACTGTACTATGATATCTGGTTATGTCCACAAACCTGATGGGATCCAAAATCTACCCCAGTTGCCATCTTAGTCCCAGAGAATATGTAGTACATTGGAAAAGCTGTTTCTGTTGGGAGGGAAAGGAGAATGATACTTCAAATTTTAATTGATATTCGGTATTTAAAACATACTTTAATCTCAGCCTCAACTGTATGGGTTCACAAAAGTTTGTAAAATGATTCATAAAATTAAATAAAAATCAAACTTTTGTAGATGATGACTCCCGGTGTAAAAGAATATTTGGGGAAACTGATTTGAAGCTCTCCATTGAGGTAATACTTAGGGATACTGGCCACCAAAAAAAAAAAGTGAATTAAAAAAATTAAACATCAAATTAAGCCTCTACATCAACACATATTAAAGATTTCAAATAACTCTGAATGGTGATTCAAAAAGAGTAACCAAGTGGATAAAAAAGTGTAAGAAAATCCCAGAAGGAATATGTAGATAATTAATGTGTTTTATAGAAGCAATCTCTAAAAGACATGTATCATATGATCTCACTGATATGAGGAATTCTTAATTGCAGGAAACAAACTGAGGGTTGCTGGAGTGGGGGGTGGGGTGGGAGGGATGGGGTGACTGGGTGATAGACACTGGGGAGGGTATGTGCTCTGGTAAGCGCTGTGAATTGTGCAAGACTGTTGAATCTCAGATCTGTACCTCTGAAACAAATAATGCAATATATGTTAAGGAAAAAAAAAAAAGAAGAAGAAGAAGGTAGCGGGAGGGGGAGAATGAAGCGGGGGAAATCGGAGGGGTAGACGAACCATGAGAGACGATGGACTCTGAAAAACAAACAGGGTTCTAGAGGGGAGGGGGGGTGGGAGGATGGGTTAGCCTGGTGGTGGGTATTGAGGAGGGCACATTCTGCATGGAGCACTGGGTGTTATGCACAAACAATGAATCATGGAACACTTCATCTAAAACTAATGATGTAATGTATGGGGATTAACATAAGAATAAAAAAAATTAAAAAAAAAAAAGAAGCAATCTCTATTACCCAATGGATGGTTCAAATTCTGGTGGCCTTCAGGGTAATAGTATGCTCAATATTCTGTATTTGATTTTGTATAAAATGTTGTAGGACAAATAATGAAAAATTTACCTAAGAAATATGTAAGAAGGAGATATTGACTGAGGTCAAAGGGTGGACAGAGGGAGAAGGGGTTACAGGAACTGGCCTGGGATTTGTTTATCTACCAATAATGGAGGAACATTCCCAGCAAAAAAAAAAGGGCAGGTTTTCCATTCGAAATTCTTTTGGAAATATACTAACAAATCACTTTAGGGTAATAGACTAATAATATTTGCCACCAAGAGAATGCTTCTCTATGGAATGCTCTTAGAAGGAGGCCCTCCAACTTAGGATTTCTTATGACAAAGAAATCTAGAATATATGAAACTATGTAGCACACACTCCTAGAAAATGTCATGAAATCTCTGTTAATAATATGGGTATAAAATAGATGTTTCATAACTTAAATGCTCACACATGCATACCTCACTTAGAGACCTTTTCTATTTCTGTAGGCAAGAGAGAGGGTCTGATACAAGAAAAGAGCACCTGGGAAGCCACATGGGATGTCTGAGACCTCTTCCAGCTTTGCCTAGGCTGCACGATAGCTTGTGTCCTTGATACTTGCACAGATTCATAGGAGTATGATATGACAATCAGATATTTTGTCTTAGCTCTTACTAAATGAACCATTAATTTAACTATTAATCTTTGTTAAAATAAGATGAAAAGAATCTCTTCCTGGAATGTTAATAAAAGGTAATCCTTGACACAAAATTGTAGTCAAGTTTCTGATATCATATTTTCTTTAATAATAATATCTATCATCTATCTATCTATATATCTACCTACCGTCTATCATCTATCATCTATAGTAAAGCTATGAAGACAGTTCTGGCCCATGTCCACAAACAGAAATCTAAAATATTAATTAAGAAGTCAGAGAATATATGGAAATATTGATTCTAAGTAGTATGAAGCTTTTTTCTAGTTATCTTTTCATCTCAAGATGATTAGCTAGGAGGGATTGATTGATGAAAATGAAACTTTAAAGCTAAGGGCTGCCAGATATGTATAAGAGTAAAGTAGCCAGTACCACTGTCTTCCCCCCTCCTATGGGAGAATTTTTGCAGAGTTGCAGACCATTCATTGAGTCAATAAACACGTGTTCAGCAGCATCCTTTATGCACACTGCTCTGCTTGATTCCGGGGCAAAAAAAAAAAAAAAAAAAAAAGGATGAATGAAACACATTACTCCCATTATGGAGATAATAAAATAGTAAAGTAAGGTAAACAAATTATGTCATAATATGGTGCAGGAATTGCTATGAACAAAAATACCAAGATATAATAGATACAAACAAAAGGAGGAGCAAATGCAGACTTGGGTGGGCAAATGGGAAATTATGAGCAGTGGAACACAATCAGAAACATGTTACTTTACCATTTCTACCTCAAAGGCAATGCTCTTTTTAAAATAATCTATGTCAACAAGTTGTGCAGAGCAGTAACAAAATATGCTTGCTGAAGTCCACTCCTAGGAGGCCTTTAGCATCACTTATCTGAAGAGAAGACAAATAGAATTGAACAAGCTTCTCAGCCTATTATCAAATATAAGAATCATGCTAGTACTTAGCTGAAATATTTCACAAAATCAAAATACAAACATGTAACAGACTGCAGTACTCTGATTCTTCTCATCTGCCTTAATGAATGTACCACATTGAGCTTTTTCAATAAAGAACTATTGGCAGGGGAGAAACTCTAACCTTAGCACAAGAGGAAGCCTGATGTTTTTAGAAAACACGTAGATATTTTTAAAGATTTTATTTATTTATTTATTTATTTATTCATTTATTTGTTTATTAAAAGTGAGAGAGACAGAGAGAGAGTGAGCAGGGGGAGAGACAAAGGGAGAGGAAGAGAACCTCCAGCAGACTCCCCACTGAGCATGGAGCCCGACATGGGGCTTGATCTCACGACCCTGAGATCATGACCTGAGCTGAAATCAAGAGTCAGAAGCTTAACCGAACTGAGCCACACAGGCACCCCTAGATATTTTTAAGAATAAGGAAGATAAAATGTAATCTGGTAAAATGTACATAACATAGTTGAATAATACTAAAAATTCAGATTGTTCTCTCTTCCACTGTCCCTCCTTATTTCATGATGTGATCTTTCTCTCTGTAGATTCCTAACTTTATTGACATCTATGTATAAAGGGAATAACACAGGCGCTTCCAGTCTTCAAATCTGTAACATTCGTATATGTAAAATAACAATTTTCTGGTTCCTCCCTGAGTTATCACAATCTGTGTTTCCTGGATCTCTGAATTAAGTTAAAAATAGCTTCAGGTGGAAGTCATAACTCTATTTCCCATATAAAAAACCACCAGTTGCTTTATCCAACTCTGGAAAACTGGTGGATTTGGTGAAAAAAAATTTGATGCTTAACTGAAGTTGATTATTTGAAAGACTCTGGTTGATAGGCTTATTTGTTAAGTGCAGAGGTACTAGGAATTCAGGAGCATGTTTTGGAATACTAGGTTAGCCAATGATTTACCTCTTCTCTCTTCAATGATAGTTGTCAACTCCTCATATAGAACGCATGGAGCACTGGGTGTTATGCACAAACAATGAATCATGGAACACTTCATCTAAAACTAATGATGTAATGTATGGGGATTAACATAAGAATAAAAAAATAAAATAAAAAAAAGGAACAAGATTTTATATTTAAAAAAAAAGAAAGGATGTATGAAAAATAAAAGAATCTAGTATCTATACGTGGCAGGCATTGTACTACACCTGGGCGGCTGCGTCAGTTAAGCATCTGCCTTTCGGTTCAGGTCCTGATCCCAGAATCCTGGGATCCAGCTCCTCATCAGGCTTTCTGCTCAGTGGAGATTCTCTTTTTCCCTTTCCTCTGCCCACACCCCAACCCAAGCTCATGCTTTCTCTCTCTCACTCTATCTCAAATAAATAAATAAAATCTTAAAAAAAAAAACCTATGAAGTATTATTATTTCCCATTTCACAGATGAGGAGGCTGACAATCAGAGAAGTTAACTTTTTCATTGTATAGCTATTGAAAGTGATAGAGCTGAGATTTAAACTTAGGTTCAAATCTCCCCTCAGATGAGCAACAGATACCACCAGGGAGCTTCCTGTTAGTAATACAGGGGGACAATTGAGGAATATGTATACACACAAACACAATTCTGATTCTAGAAGAGAAGGGTGATAGATACCTAGATACATAGATAGATGACAGATAGGAGATAGATGACAGATGATAGATAAATCACAATGCTGAGGCTGTTAGGAAAGTATCCATTCTATATAATCATCTTTATTATTTTTATGCTTCTTGAATAAAATCTTTTAAATATACTCTAAATTCTACCACACATAAAAATAATTACAGAGCAGTCTCAATAGTTTACTTTTGTTTTTATTTCCCTTGCCTCAGGAGACAAATCTAGAAAGATGTTGTGATGGCCAGCGTCAGAGAAATTACTGCCTGTGCTCTCTTCTAGGATTTTTAAGGTTTCAGATCTCACATTTAGATCCTTAATCCATTTTGAGTTGATTTTTGTGTATGGTGTAAGAAAGTGGTCCAGTTTCCTTCTTTTGCATGTTGCTGTCCGTTTTCCCAACACCATTTGTTGAAGAGACTGTCTTTTTCTCATTGCATATTCTTGCCCCCTTTGTTGAAAATTAATTGACCATATAAGTGTAGGTTTATTCTGGGCTCTCTATTCTGTTCCGTTGATCTATGTGTCTAGATTTGTACCAGTACCATCCTGTTTTGATTACCACAGCTTTGTAGTATACTTGAAATCTGGGATTGTGTTACTGCCAGTTTGTTCTTCTTTTTCTTTTCTTTTTTTTTTTAAAGATTTTATTTATTTATTTTAGAGACAGAGCACAAGAGGGGGGAGCGGGAGAGGGAGAAGCAGACTCCCTGCTGAGCAGGGAGCCCGATGCCGGACTCGATCCTGGGACTCCAGGATCATGACCTGAGCCGAAGGCAGTTGCTTAACCAACTGAGCCACCCAGGCGCCCCCTGTTCTTCTTTTTCAAGATTGTCTTGGCTATTCAGTCTTTTGTGGTCCTATACAAATTTTAGGATTGTTTGTTCTAGTATTATGGGCATTTTAGCAATATTTGTTCTTCTAATCCATGAACATGGAATATCTTTCCATTTGTTAGTGTCATCTCTAATTTCTCTTTCTGCCACATCATTATTATTGTATAGAAATGCAATGGATTCCTATATATTGATTTTTGTATCCTGTGACCTTACTGAAATCATTTATCAGGTCTAGGAGATTTTGGGTGGAGTCTTTAGGGTTTTCTAAACATAGTATCATGTAATCTGCAAATTAAGAAAATTTTACTTTTTCCTTACCAATTTGGTTGCCTTGATTTCTCTCTCTCTCTCTCTCTCTCTCTCTCTCTCTCTTTTGTCTCATTGCTGTGGCTAGGACTTCCAGTACTATGTTGAATAAAAGTGGTGAGAGTGGACATCCTTGTCTTGTTCCTGACCTTGGAGGAAAGACACTCAGTTTTTCCCCATTGATGATAGCTGTAGATTTTTCATAGATGGCATTTATTGTTGAAATATGTTCATGCTTAACCTACTTTGTTGAGTCTTTATCATGAAAGGATGTTGTACTTTGTCAAGTGCTTTTTCTGCACTTGATCATATGTTTTTTATCCTTTCTTTTCTTGATGTGATATATTATGTTGACTGATTTGTGAATATTGACTCATTCTTGCATCCCAGGAATAAATCCCACTTGAGTGTGGTGAATGATTTTTTTTCCTGTATTTTTGGATTCAGTTTGGTAATATTTTGTTGATGATATTTGCATCTATGTTCATAGAGATATTGGCCTATACTTCTCTTTTTTTGGAGTGTCTTTATCTGGTTTTGAGATCAAAGTAATGCAGGCCTCATATAATGAATTTGGAAACTTTGCTTCCTCCTCTGTTTTATGCAATATTTTGAGAAGAATAGGTATTACCTCTTCTTTAAATCTTTGGGTAGAATTCATTTGTGAAACCATCTAGTCATGGACTTTTGTTTGTTGGGAGTTTTCTGATTTCTGATTCAATTTCATTGCTGGTAATCAGTCTGTATAAATTTTCTATTTATTTCTGTTTCAGTTTTGGTAGTTTATCTGTTTGTAGGAATATATCCATTGGACTAGGTTGTCCAATTTGGTGGCATATAATTTTTCATAATATTCTCTTCTAACCCTTTTTATTTCTGTGATGTTGGTTGTTATGTCCCTTCTTTCATTTCTGATTTTGTTTATTTTAATCCTCTCTCTTTCTCTCTTTTTTGTTATTGTTGTTGAGACTGGCCAAAGCTTTATCAATTTGGTTGAACTTTTCAAAGAACCATCTCTTGGTTTCATTGATCTGTTTTATTGTATTTTTAGTTTCATTTCATTTATTTTTCCTCTAATCTTATTATCTCCTTCTTTCTAATGATTATGGGTTTTGTTTGTTCTTCTTTTTCTAGATCCTATAGGTGTAAGGTTAGGCTGTTAATTTCAGATTTTTCTTAACTCTTAAGGTAGGCCTGTATTGCTATAAACCTCTCTTAGAACAGCTTTTGCTGCATCCCAAAGATTTTGGACCATTGTATTTTCATTTCCATTTGTTTCCAAGTATTTTTTAAATTTCTCTTTGATTTCTTGGTTGATCCATTCATTGTTTAGTAAAATGTGATTTTACCTCCATGTATTTGTGTTCTTTCCAAATTTGTTCTTGTGGTTGATTTCTAGTTTCATACCATTGTGTTCAGAAAAGATGCACGGTATGACTTTGATCTTTTTGAATTTGTTGAGACTTGTTTTGTGGCCTAATATGTCATCTATTCTGGAGAATGTGCCATGTGCTTGAAAAGTATGTGTATTCTGCTGTTTTAGGATGGAATGTTCTGAATATATTTGTTAGATCCATCTGGTCCAATGTGTCATTCAAAGTTACTGTTTCATTATTGATTTTCTGTTTAGATAATCTATCCATTAATGTAAGTAGGGTGTTAAAGTCCCCCACTATTATTGTATTACTAATGATTACTTCCTTTATGTTTGTTATTAGCTGCTTTATGTATTTGAATGCTCCCATGTTGGGTGCATAAATATTTATAATTGTTATATCCTCTAGTTGGATTATTCCCTTTATGATTATAAAATATCCTTCTTTATCACTTGTTACAGTCTTTGTTTTAAAGTCTATTTTGTCTGATATAAGTATTGCTACCTGGCTTTCTTTTTACAGCATTTATATGATAAATGCTTTTTCATCCCTTTACTTTCAATCTGCATGTGTCTTTAGGTCTGAAATGAATCTCCTAGAGACAGCATGTAGATGGATCTTGCTTTTTTAATTTTTTTTTAATTTTTATTCCTTCACCCTGTGTCTTTTGATTGGAGTGTTTAGTTCATTTATATTCAAAATAAGTCCTGATAGATATGTACTTATTGCCATTGGGTTACTTATTTTATGGTTGATTTGTAGTTCTCTGTTCTTCTCTTGCTCTTTTCTTATGGTCTGTTGGCTTTCTTTAGTGATATACTTGGATTCCTTTCCCTTTATTTTTTGCATATCTCTTACTGGTTTTTGATTTGTGGTTACCATTAGGTTTGTTTATAACATCTTTTACATATAGCAGCATATATGCTTATATGTGGCTTAAGTTGGAACCCATTCTTTACTCCCCCCTCACATTTTAGGTATATGGTATTATACTTTACATCCATTTATTTTGTGAATCCCTTGACTGTATTTTATAGATATATTTATTTTTACTGCTTTTGTGCTTCCTACTTTTATTACTCCCACTTCTGGTCTTTCCTTTCTGCTCAGAGTCCCCTTTAACATTTCTTGTAGGGCTTATTTAGTGGTCATGAATTCCTTTAACTTTTGTTTGTCTGGGAAACTATCTCTCCTTCTATTCTGAATGATAGTCTTGCTAGATAAAGTATTGCCATTTTAATTACTATGTGTCTTGGGGTGGACATCCTTGGGTTGATTTTTTGGTGGCCTTTCTTTCCTCCTGGATCTGGATTTCTGTTTCCTTCTCCATATTCAAGAAATTTTCAGCTAATATTTCTTCAAATACCTTTTCTGCCCCCTTTTCTCTCCCTTCTCCTTCTGAATGTTACCACAGTTGATGATGTGCTGAGTTCCCTAAGTCTATTTTCATGTTTTATTTGTTCTCTCTCCTGTTCAGCTTCATTGCTTTTCATTTACTCTGTCCTCCAGGTCACTGATCCATTCTTGTGCTTCCTCTAGTCTACTATTTTGTTTAGTGTATTTTTAATTTCAGTATTGAGTTCTTCATGTCTGATTGGTTCTTTTTTATGTTTTCTATATTTTTGTTGAGAATCTCACTGCAGTCCTCCACTATTTCTCAAGTCCAGTGGGTATCTTTATGACCATCACTTTAAATTCTCTATCAGGTATATTATTTATTTCCATTTCATTTAGGTCTCTTGCTATGGTTTTGTCTCCTCGGTCTCCTCATTTTGTCTAACTCTCGGTGTCTGTTTCTGTGTGTTAGGAAAGTCAGCTACATCTGCTCTTGAAAGTAGTGTCCTTATGAAGAAGAGGTCCTGTGGTGCTCTGCAGATGGCAGAAACTGGTGCCTCAGTGATATCCTGTGTGTTGCATTTGTCTTGCTATTGTGGCTGAGCTACTTTTGCCTTCAGTCCAATCATCTGCAATGGCTCTTTATTTTTTGTGGACAGGGTTTGGTCCCTGTGCTATTACTAGGCCAGGCTGGGGCCACCTTGGGCTTGAGTTGAGTCATATCAGGCATTTTTCAGAGATGTAGTAGCACCAAACTTCAAGAGAAGGCAAGGGTGGAGCCTGTGATGCCAGCAAAGTCCCTATGGTGGGAGGGGTTTGAAGTTACCAGAGACAGACTGGTTTGGAGGGGACAGATCCAAAGAAGCATGCTAGGGGGGCAGGTGTGTGTGTGGACACAGATGTTACAAGGTTTATGAGAGTCAGCTATGGGAGGAGCCCTGGAGTAAAGACCTGCCTGGAGGGTGCATGCCTGCAGGAGAACACAGGGGTGGGGCATGCTGTTATCAAGTTAGGTAGTTATTGTTGAGACTCCATTGGTTCCTGCAGCTGTCTTTGTCTTTATGCCAGTGGGTAGAGGAGGAAAATGGCACCTGCCAGTTTCTTTGTTCCTAGATAAGTCTTCCAATGATCCCTATCCCTTCAGCACAGGCTCCAAGATTAGAAAACAAATATCCTTCCTATATACCCCATGTATTTTTTTTCAAACTGCTCTTTCTATGCTATATCTCTACAGAGCTGTCTCTTTAACAGCAGAGACTCAGTTTTTTCTCGCCCTCCTGACTCTCCCACAAGCCTGCTGATTTTTAAAGTTCCAGGTTTTAGCCCTGCTGATTGTAAGAACTCATAAAATTTGGCCCCTCTGATTTTCAAAGCCAAATGTTATGGGGACTCTTTTCCCTCATGCAGGCTCCCTGGTGTGAGAGTCTGTTTCTCTCCTCTCTCCCTAGCAGTGGCATCTCTCCCTCCCACAGACAGTCCTGCAGGTCCCTTTAGCTCCAGACCATGTGTTTGCCCTTCCTACTCTCTTCTATGTGGCCTCTTATTCATATTTAGCTGGGGAGAGTCTGTTCTGCCAGTCTTCAGGTCATTTTCTGGGTTATTTACACTGATATGGGTGTCTGTAGAATCAGGTGAGTTTAGGGCCCTCTTACTGTACCATCTTCCCTGGAAGCCTAGGGGTTTTTTGATGATTATGGTAAGACATTCTCAAAGGAAAGTGCAAGTAATTGTAAATAATTTCAGATACTTAAATCAAACTACTATTTAAAATTTTTGAAGCTTAGTTTCTGTATGTAACTTTTTCCATAGCATGTAATGTCCACAAATCTTGAGAGGTGTGGTATTTCATACCCAAATATCAAAATTCAGAAACCAGTAGCATGAATGAAATAAAAAGTATAGTAATTATAGCCAGAATGTGACATTTTGAAACTAACTATAGAAAGACATAAATGATCAATTTTCTTTTCTAGTTACCCAAATCACCTCAAGATAAATGATACTGTATAATTAAGTAGAGAAAAGTTTACATTGCTCAGATCCATGGGGAGCAGTAAATCTTTAACACTTACTGAATTTGTGTTAATTGGGTATCCATGAAAGACACTAGTGTTATTAAAAATGCTTGTATGGCTTTTAAAAAGAAAAGAATATTATTCTGTTTAATTTAACAGTTTTTTTAGTTAAGTATCAAAGAAAAAGAAAATGGTCACTTGTTTCTATACCCTTATCAAAATAAGCATAAAAGGCAATAAAAATACATCAGCATCCAGGAGAACGGACAAGTAGAACGGCCAAACTTGGGGTGCCTGGGTGGCTCAGTTGGTTAAGTGACTGCCTTCGGCTCAGGTCATGATCCTGGAGTCCCGGGATCGAGTCCTGCATCGGGCTCCCTGCTCGGCAGGGAGTCTGCTTCTCCCTCTGACCCTCCCCCCCTCTCATGTGCTCTCTCTCTCTCTCTCATTCTCTCTCTCAAATAAATAAATAAATAAAATCTTTAAAAAAAAGAACGGCCAAACTTGAGTATATGCTAGTGTTACGTGGCATGAAAGTGGTTTAAAATACAGCCCTTCATGTACCTGGGTGGCTCAGTCAGTTAAGCATCTTGATTTTGGCCCAGATCATGATCTTAGGGTCATGAGATCTAGCCCCGTGTCAGGCTCTGCACTGTGTGCAGCCTGCTTAGGATTCTTTCTCTCTCTCTGTCCCTCTTCCCCTCCCCCATACTCATGCTTTCTCTCTCTCTCTAAAAAAAAATAAAAAATTAAACACAACCCTTACCCTCCAAGAAGCACAATTAAACTTGGAATGAGGAAAAGACAATTCCAAATTTTCTTACATTTGGGTCATATAGAGAATTTTTCTGTCATTTACCCTTTCTGAACCTCCCTTTCCTCTTTGGTAAAGCATCAGAATAAAATATGATCTTGCCAGGTTTTTGTCAGGATCACATGAAATAAGAAATGAGAAAACACTTTGAAAACTATATGGTGCTATAAAAATATGGGGTATTTTTATTACTTCGTGGAGTGAAAATTATTCAGAGCTAATAAGTATATAGCAGTGTGAAAACAAGAGAGGCAAGAGGGCCTGAATAATTCACTTAGTAAAATCCACATTTTAAAGGAGTGCCAGCTTATCTCACTGGTCAGATTAACTCAACATTGTGGTCGTTGGCAGCATGATACAGGGTTTGTGTGTCTCTGTCCTATTTTCTGTCACTCATTCAATAGGCTGGACTACTCTGGAAAATGAAGAAAGAAGCAGATGGGGAAGCTGTTTAGGTCCTGCCGTTACTGGGTTTGAATCTATGTAGGTTCTGCATAGGAAGGTCAAGGTTTCTTAATCCTCCAAACCCCCAAATAAATATGGCCTGCTATAGACAGGAAAATTAACACCAAGAAAGGTTTATCTTCAGTATTACCTTGTGGATCCCAATTCCAAGGCATCATCTTTTTTTTATTTTTTATGTTATGTTAATCATCTTAATAGGCAAGTCCCTCTTGCAGCTAAGCAATTACAAGGACAATAGCATTGATTACAATTTACAAGAGTAACATTTTGTCCTTAGTTATAGGTGGCATGCTTTGAGGAGCCCATGATGTCCTACCCACCACAAAGCAATCCCTGAGTTCCATACTGATTACTATTATTTCTTTTGTCTTTCTATCCACACCCAAATTAATGATTATATGAGCCCTCAGGATAGCAAAGGATGAGGGACAAACATTAAGGAAACACAGTGGGGTAGGACTAGAATTCAAAAAGGGCCAAACTAATTACTTTTTATATCTTTACTACATGCCAGGACCTGGTACTTATTTGACTAAGGTTTCTCTTTTAATCTTTATAATGGTCCTATGAGAATATTTTTTTAAAATAATTTCAAAGCTTTCCGATAAGGATAATTAAGTCCAGAAAGGTGAAGTTGCTGAGGTAATGATTGCTGGGGTCACAAGTTAAATCCAAATACATTGGCCCATGTTCCTGTCACTATAATAATATTTCTCAGACTTTGTGAAGTTTTATATTCATTTTCCTTTTGTTTTGTTGTGACTGTAACTAAGCAGGGAAACACTTTCATCAAAAAAATAATAATAATTCACAGAGAAACTCAATTGTAAACATATAAGAGTAGTTTGTAATTGAAAGAGAGGTCGTGAAAAGGAAGCCATCATGGATAATACCTCAACACCCCTGCATTGGCCCCCATGACATTTTTTTTTTCAAAGTTTTGTCTCTTTCCAGAACTCAGTTAAGAAGTTATTCAACTCAACAAGCCAATTTGAGTCATTTCTCTGGAAATTGTTCTTGGTGAGTAGAGAAGGAGATGAAGGGGATGACATGGAATGAGCCTACTAGAAGAGAGAGGTAAACAACAAAGGAGACAAGAATGGGGTCACAAATTTAATTTGCCTATTTCAAAATTCAGCCTACGATCACGCCTGGCTTTAAGATACTCAATGTCATTTATGCTTTGAACACAAAGCTATTTTGACCCTCATTCTCTCAGACTATGAATCATACATTTTCACACCTTACATTAAGGAAATGTCGGACTTATAATTGCTTCATTTGTCCTTAAAGAAAAAAGATTAATAAATTCATCTTAAAGGCACTATTAGTGAGTAAAACTGCATTTTAATTAATGTGTCTTTAATTAAACAAAATAAATTTCCTTCACAAGATCCTAAGTGATTTTCCCCACCCCCTCTAGGCAAAACAGCAGCATTAAATGTTTCAGCCCATTAGGTTTCAAAGTTTTAAGTGACTAAAAAGTTAGATTCCTGAATTCATATTACAGCTAACTCACAATGGAAAATTAATAGCTCATAAATGAAGCTTCTATTAAAAGCAAATCATATCAAATATTTTCCCGAGATAAGCATTTTTGAAAATGGAACTAATTTTAACTTCTGTCCTCTGCCCCAAGTGGGCACTGCCCAACAAAGGAACACAGCAGCCATGACGGACTAGAGTAACTTGGGAACTAAAGTACCTACATCTGCAACTTCAGCTTCTACTTCCACATTCACCATCTACTTTTTCTTCTAGCCTAAGGCACAAGGCCTTATAAGATTATTGTTGGTTTTTATTTGCATGGATACACAGCCTGAGAAAATGAGACATAATTGGGTCCACAAAATTGGGTAAGAAAAATCCCTTTTAAAAATAGACAAATATATATTTTTTAAAGATTTTATTTATTTATTTGAGAGAGAGAGAGATTGAGAGAACAAGTGGGAGGAGGGGCAGAGGGAGAAGCAGACCAGAGCAGGGAGCCCAATGCAGGACTCAATCCCAGGACTCTGGGATCATGACCTGAGCTGAAGGCAGACGCCTAACCAACTGAGCCACCCAGGCACCCAGCAAATATTTTTTTGAAGCAAAATTTGAAGACAAATATTTTTTGAAGCAAACGATAGCTTTAGACAAGACACTTTCTGTGAAATGTGGACTAAGTCAAGTTTCTCTGTCTGCAACTGGAATCATAACATCCACAGTAAGAATATTGTAATGATACAGGAAAGCAGAATTAATGTGGGTGTCCTTGAACAAGTGGAGAGAGAACGTTGGTCTTCTTCTTCAGGCTCATGTTTCAGATACTGCAAAGTAGTACACAATCTTCAAACAGCAAGAAAACTCAAAGAAAATACTATCTCTGACATGCTAAGCCAATGCATTATAATTAGAATTCTGCTTGCCATCTCAGTGTGTAGTTTTTGAATTTCGATATATAAAAACGACCAAAGGATATTGATTCAAAGCCCTGGAAACCAAGCCCATTCTAAAGCTTCTGAGTCAATGGGCCTGGGACAGGACTTCAAAAACTCTCTTATCTTAAAAACAACAACAAAAACTCTACCTTAAGAGATTCTAAAGCGAGTACCCTGGTGACCATGAAGAAACACAAACCTATAAAGGTTTTGTTTGGTTTGGGTTTTGTTTTTTTCCCACATCTATACTTCTGTCAAAAATTTGGCAAATATAAGAGAAAAAATTCTGAGGAGAAAATGATTACTCATAGTCCCATCACTTAGCATAGCTACTATTAAATCAGTATAACTTCTAAGGATGTATATATAAAATTATCCAGTTTTTTCATACTGTATGTATTGTCTGTAATATTGCATATCTAATTTAATATTACATCACAAGTCATTAGACACTGCCTGTGTATAAAATTCTGTGATAAATATATTCTTTATTTCAGGAATTGAAGATGTTTGCTGGTATTCTAATGCAGTGTTACTAATGAAAAGTCTAATGATAGCTTTCTGGTTGCTTCATATGTGACTATTTTTTAATCTCTGAAAATTTAGAGGACTTTATATTCATGCTTTTTTTTCATGCTTGATACTTAAATTTCCACAGCCTTAGTTACAGGCCTTTTTATTTATAAATAAAAACATACAGAATTAGAGGGGTTGCATAAATGGGATGCTAAAACTTTTCTATGTTTTCTTCTGTTTGTTTAACAATAGATTTTAAAAATCTTTTGTCCATGTTAGGATATTTAGATTTCATTTCTTTTAATAGCTAAATAGCATTGAGTTTTAAGGATATCCCCTAATCTGTTTAACCCCTCCCAAACTGACAGGATATTTAAATATCCCCAATTAAAAGCAATGCTACAATGAAAATGTGAATGAATGTACATTTGGACATATATCCTGGGACCATATTTAAGTATTTCTATAAAATGAGTTCTTGAGGATAATTTTTTTGTTAAAATTATATATGTGTGGGGGGGGGGAGGAAGATGGCGGAGGAGTAGGAGACCTGGATTTCGTCTCCTCTCAGGAATTCAGTTGGATAGGGAGCAAACCATTCTGAACACCTACAAACCCAAAAGGAGATCGAAGAAAGGAATAGCAACAACTCTCTGAACAGAAAAGCGACCACTTTCTGGAAGGTCTTTTCTGATTTGTTTAGAGTATATTTTCTGGGGACGTGGTTAATCTGCTAGCACTTTGTTCTCTCATTAATCTATTCTCCTCTGCACAAAATGACAAGACGGAAAAAATCATCTCAACAAAAAGAACAAGAGGTAGTACCGACTGCCAGGGACCTACTCAATACGGACATTAGTACGATGTCAGATCTAGAGTTCACAATCATCACTTTAAAGATACTAGCTGAGCTTGAAAAAAGCATGGAAGCTATTCGAGAAACCCTTTCTGGAAAAGTAAAAGAACTAAAATCCAACCAAGTAGAAATCAAAAAGGCTATTAATGAGGTGCAATAAAAAAATGGGTGCGCTAACTGCTAGAACAAATGAGGCAGAAGAGAGAATCAGTAATATAGAAGATGAAATGATGGAAAATAAAGAAGCTGAGAAAAAGAGAGATAAACAACTACTGGATCACGAGGGCAGAATTAGAGAGATAAGCGATACCATAAGACGAAACAACATTAGGATAATTGGGATCCCAGAAGAAGAAGAAAGAGAGAGAGGGGCAGAAGTAATAATGGAGTAAATGATAGCAGAGAACTTCCCTAATTTGGGGAAGGAAACAGGCATGAAAATCCAGGAAGCACAGAGAACCCCTCTCAAAATCAATAATAATAGGTCAACACCCCGACATCTAATAGTAAAACCTACGAGTCTCAGACACAAAGAGAAAATCCTGAAAGCAGATTGGGAGAAGAGATCTGTAACCTACAAGGGTAGAAACATTAGATTGGCAACAGACCTATCCACAGAGACCTGGCAGGCCAGAAAGGACTGGCAGGGTATATTCAGAGCACTAAATGAGAAAAATATGCAGCCAAGAATACTATATCCAGCTAGGCTGTCATTGAAAATTGAAGGAGAGATAAAAAGCTTCCAGGACAAACAAAAACTACAGGAATTTGCAAACACAAAACCAGCCCTACAAGAAATCTTGAAAAGGGTCCTCTAAACAAAGAGAGAGCCTAAAAGCAACATAGACCAGAAAGGAACACAGACAATATACAGTAACAGTCACCTTACAGGCAATACAATGGCACTAAATTCCTATCTTTCAATAGTTACCCTGAATGTAAATGGGCTAAATGCCCCAATCCAAAGACACAGGCTATCAGACTGGATTAAAAAACAAGACCCATCGATATGCTGTCTGCAGGAGACTCATTTTAGACCCAAAGACACACCCAGATTGAAAGTGAGGGGGTGGAAAACCATTTACCATGCTAATGGACACCAAAAGAAAGCTGGGGTGGCAATCCTTATATCAGACAAATTAGATTTTAAACCAAAGACTGTAATAAGAGATGAGGAAGGACACTATATCCTACTTAAAGGATCTATCCAACAAGATCTAACACTTGTAAATATCTATGCCCCTAACATGGGTGCAGCCAATTATATCAGGCAATTAATAACAAAAGCAAAGAAACACATCGACAACAATACAATAATAGTGGGGGACTTTAACACCCCCCTCACTGAAATGGACAGATCGGCTAAGCAAAAGATCAACAAGGAAATAAAGACCTTAAATGACACACTGGACCAAATGGACTTCACAGACATATTCAGAACATTCCACCCCAAAGCAACGGAATACACATTCTTCTCTAGTGCCCATGGAACATTCTCCAGAGTAGATCACATCCTAGGTCATAAATCAGGTCTCAACCGGTACCAAAAGATTGGGATCATTCCCTGCCTATTTTCAAACCACAATGCTTTGAAACTAGAACTCAATCACAAGAGGAAAGTCGGAAAGAACTCAAATACATGGAGGCTAAAGAGCATCCTACTAAAGAATGAATGGGTTGGGCGCCTGGGTGGCTCAGTCGTTAAGCGTCTGCCTTCGGCTCAGGTCATGATCCCAGGGTCCTGGGATCGAGTCCCACATTGGGCTCCCTGCTCGGCAAGAAGCCTGCTGCTCCCTCTCCCATTCCCCTTGCTTGTGTTCCTGCTCTCGTTATCTCTCTCTCTCTGTCAAATAAATAAATAAATAAAATCTTAAAAAAAAAAAAAGAATGAATGGGTCAACCAGGAAATTAAAGAAGAATTTAAAAAATACATGGAAACCAATGAAAATGAAAACACAACTATTCAAAATCTTTGGGATACAGCAAAGGCGGTCCTAAGAGGAAAGTATATAGCAATACAAGCCTTTCTCAAGAAACAAGAGAGGTCTCAAGTACACAACCTAAGCCTACACCCAAAGGAGCTGGAGAAAGAACAGCAAATAAAGCCTAAACTCAGCAGGAGAAGAGAAATCATAAAGATCAGAGCAGAAATCAATGAAATAGAAACCAAAAGAACAGTAGAACCGATCAACAAACCTAGGAGCTGGTTCTTTGAAAGAATTAACAAGATTGATAAACCCCTGGCCAGACTTATCAAAAAGAGAAGAGAAAGCACACAAATCAACAAAATCATGAATGAAAGAGGAGAGATCACAACCAACACCAAAGAAATACAAACAATTCTAAGAACATATTATGAGCAACTCTATGCCAGCAAATTAGATAACCTGGAAGAAATGGATGCATTCCTAAAGATGTATCAACTACCAAAACTGAACCAGGAAGAAATAGAAAACCTGAACAGACCTATAACCACTAAGGATATTGAAGCAGTCATCAAAAATCTCCCAACAAACAAAAGCCCAGGGCCAGATGGCTTCCCAGGGGAATTCTACCAAACAGTTCAAGAAGAATTAATACCTATTCTTCCGAAACTGTTCCAAAAAATAGAAATGGAAGGAAAACTTCCAAACTCATTTTATGAGGCCAGCATTACCTTGATCCCAAAACCAGACAAAGACCCCATCAAAAAGGAGAATTACAGACCAATATCCCTGATGAACATGGATACAAAAATTCTCACCAAAATACTAGCCAATAGGATCCAACAGTATATTAAAAGGATTATTCACCATGACCAAGTGGGATTTATCCCTGGGCTGCAAGGTTGGTTCAACATCTGCAAATCAATCAACGTGATACAATACATTAACAAAAGAAAGAAGAAGAATCATATGATCCTCTCAATAGATGCAGAAAAAGCTTTTGACAAAGTACAGCATCCTTTCTTGATCAAAACTCTTCAGAGTATAGGGACCGAGGGTACATACCTCAATATCATAAAAGCCATCTATGAAAAACCTACAGCGAATATCATTCTCAATGGGGAAAAACTGAGAGCTTTATGTGGAAAACCCAAAAGACTCCACTCCAAAACTCCTAGAACTCATACAGGAATTCAGTCAAGTGGCAGGATATAAAATCAATGCACAGAAATATGTGGCATTCCTATACACCAACAACAAGACAGAAGAAAGAGAAATTAAGGAGTCGATCCCCTTTACAATTGCACCCAAAACCATAAGATACCTAGGAATAAATCTAACCAAAGAGACAAAGGATCTTTACTCAGAAAACTACAAAATACTCATGAAAGAAATTGAGGAAGACACAAAGAAATGGAAAAACGTTCCATGCTCATGGATTGGAAGAACAAATACTGTGAAGATGTCAATGCTACTTAGAGCAATCTACACATTCAATGCAATCCCCATCAAAATACCATCCACTTTGTTCAAAGAAATGGAACAAATAATCCTAAAATTTGTATGGAACCAGAAAAGACACCACATAGCCAGAGGACTGTTGAAAAAGAAAAGCAAAGCCGGCGACATCACAATTCCGGACTTCCAGCTCTATTACAAAGCTGTCATCATCAAGACAGCATGGTACTGGCACTAAAACAGACACATAGATCAATGGAACAGAATAGAGAGCCCAGAAATGGACCCTCAACTCTATGGTCAACTCATCTTTGACAAAGCAGGAAAGAATGTCAATGGAACAAAGACAGTCTCTTCAACAAATGGTGTTGGGAAAACTGGATAGCCACATGCAGAAGAATGAAACTGGACCATTTCCTTACACCACACACAAAAATAGACTCCAAATGGTTGAAAGACCTCAATGTGAGACAGGAGTCCATCCAAATCCTAAAGGAGAACACAGGCAGCAACCTCTTTGACCTCAGCCGCAGCAACTTCTTCCTAGAAACATCGCCAAAGGCAAGGGAAGCAAGGGCAAAAATGAACTCTTGGGACTTCATCAAGATAAAAAGCTTTTGCAAAGCAAAGGAAACAG
>NC_058413.1:75159938-75317025 GCF_002201575.2 Neomonachus schauinslandi | reverse complement strand
TATATATATATATACACATATATATATACTTCTATATTGTTAGGCTGCTGTTGCAAATCTGGAAATCAGACACTGAAATGAAGATTTGTGTATAAGAAATTTTGGGGGGATACTGGATACTATAGGGGTTAATATTTATGAGTGAGTGACAGAAGAAGATGAATTGTAATGAAGTTGCAGCAAAGGCTTCAGCCAAACCCTCTCAGCTCTGGAGCTTATAGACACTTTAGAGATGTTCCCCACTGTGGCAAAAGAGCTGAGCCTTTATAGGCTTATATCCAACCAGTTACTGACTACACCAGGGAAAGAGCATAGTGTCGGCAAATGGCTCCCTTCAATCCCCAGAGAGGCATCCAACTGAAATCTGCCAGCTACCAATACTCAGCAGCTGAGATCTATTTGTCATTATGTGGAATGGCTTGCAATATATTTTAATGTCTTTCCACAAAGCTACCTAAATCCCCTGGCTATCTGTCATTAATAGACAAGCCATGACCTGGAGAAAGTCCCATTTCCAGAGAGAACACTAACCTTCCACTATACTGATGATACCTCCTGGTGGATACCCTCTTGACCCACATGTGACAATATGACTGGGCCATTAATACAGACAAAGTACAAGGACCTAGTACCCAAGTGAAATTCCTAAACAATCTGGAAAGGGGCACAGTGTTTCATTCTGAAAGAGACAATTATGAGGCATTTAGCCTTCTCTGCCCCCATAAATAAGAAGAAGGGCCCCAAGAATAGATAGGGTCCTCAACTGGTTCACTGAAGCTCTTCCCACTGCCCAGGCCCCACCAATTCTCATTTGCTATTTGAATTACAGGTTTCAGGAATCCCTCAGTTTGCCAGTTGAAGCCTATGACAGAAGAACACTACAATATATTAGACAGAAGTGTTCCTTGAGCTTTCAGATCTGTATACTCCCAAAGTCTACTTAAAGGGACAAATTTTTTGTGAAACCATTATTGGCCTGTAATCGTGCCTTGGTGGATACTATGTGCATGACTCCTGGCTACAAAGTAGTCATGCGACCAGAAATTATATCATGTATCTGAACAGAGTCCTCAAGTCACTTGGGTGGGTGCAGGTGAAGAATTCTCTCTGGTGAAATGGAATTGATACATATAGAAGTGGGTGAAACCTGGCCAGGCTGGGGTCTCACACCATGAAAAATTCTCAGGAGTATTCCTCTCTTTCTAGATATATTACTTAAGTATTCCTCTGCCCCCTCCCCCAGGTATATTGCTGCTTTCCCTGGTCAAGAAGAAACTCAATTATAGAAACCTCCTGGACCACATATGGCTCTGGTTTACTAATGACTCTTCCTGGCTAGCTTTTACCAGGATAGAATGGGGTATAACCCGAGAGAGACATTAAAGGATGCTTGGCACAATGGCAGAGCCTCATAAGGTATGGATGGCTATCCTGGCCATCCCAATAAATGAGTTGTGCTCTATTTTCACTGACTCATGGGGCTGTAACAAATAGCCTAGCTGTTTGGTCAGGCTGCTGGCAAGCCTCAGACTGCCTTATAAACACACCTCTGTGGGGATGAGACATTTGTTTAAGAACTAGCTCTGCTCCTAATAGGCTTTTTGTTACCTGTGTAGATGCTTACCAGGAAGGCTCTTCCACTGACAAAGGGAAACATAACCAATGAGCAGACCACATTTGTCAGCTAAATACAGAGACTAAGTTGTCCTCTTAAAGCAAGCAGACATGTGACCCATTGCTTCGGGGATCCATGAGAGGACAGTCTATAGAAATTCAGACACCATCTTAGACTGACCTACACCTATGAATGTCCACTGTTGCCTGAAGATGCCAAAACAGCATGAAAAAAAATCTGTCCTACCTGCCAGGCCATGATCAAAGATAAAAATACTAACCAGAGACAAATCTTTCAAGCCAATGGGCCAGGGGTTCTTCACAAATTAGGCCCACATTGGGCCTCTCATCCCACCCAGAGGTTTTCAACAGATCATATGCATTCCACTGACTTGGGCCACACTATCCAGGTCATACAAGACCATATCTGCTTCTTTTTCAGGTTTCCTGAGCACAGTATATTTAATAATGGCCCCAAATTGTGACCCAAGTTATACATCAATGGGCCCAATCATAGGGCATACAATGGATTCTTCTTGTTCTGTATCACTCCCAAGCTACAAAGGTGATTGAGCATTTAAATGGACAGTTAAAAGACAGACTTAAGTGGCTGATGGGAAGGGCAAAGATAATTCCAGCCTGGACTACAAATCTTAGACAATCATTGTGGGGTCTCAATGCAGCACTTCTCTGAAAGGGTAGTTCTCATTTGTGTCATATGCTTTACCAGGCTGTCTGATCTCTTTCTTTAATTGTATGGCCTTCTTTTACAATTATTGAAAGTGTGGTCTCTGTAAGGTACCCTGCAAGGTCCTCCAACCCCATCAACCCCTTCCTGAAAACTCAAATCGATGGGAGATTAAAATGGCTATTAAAAAATGAGGAGTGGGAGACTGTAACCACCTCCATTTACCATGCAGGTGCAGAGGATGGATATTTGCCAAGGACTTCAAAAATAATGGCCATCAGTTTGAAGTCTCTAGTTCAGCATTTTCCATAAGGTGGTCCTGTGCTTTGTCCCAGGTACCATATGGGATCAATATCAGTATATAGAATAGAAACATTCATTGAATCACAGGAGGATCCAAGCCAGGAAATTTGGGTGCATCACCCCAGAGGAAAGATTAAGAGTGCTATCCTTGCCCTGGTACAGGAAAGATCACCCACAGTGCAGTCAATGGAGCAAGGTCTCCTTGACTTGTTTGGATCCTTCAAACCTAAGAGCTGAGTACAGGAGAGGAAGAGTAAGGAGATATAACCTCTCTTCTGTCCTATAGTATAGCCTGTGTGACTCCTACCTAGGTGAATTTGTTGCTAAATCTGCCCCCAGGCAGTTGTCACTCCCTGAATGTGACAAGATGTTGAATATGTCCCCCCCCCCCACGCCTAACCCCACAAATAAATATTTGATTGGTGTGCCACTGAATACCATGAACAGATATTCCTCTAACCACAGATCTTTCTGATACCTCAGGTACTCCAGGCTTATTAATTTGTACTTAGGCTTTGCCACAACTGGAATCTGAGATTACAGAAGAAAAATGTCTCTGTACAGTCAACTTGCTCCTATCAGAGGTAGGAGCAACTGGGACATCTGGGAAAGGGAGCTAGGATACACCATCAAGGTTATTCAGCTCTGGTTAGTAGCAGCCTCCTCTAGTCTTCTACATTCACTTCTGTCCTACATAGACTCTTCAATTCCAATCAAATTTTGCTCACCAGGAGGGACTTTTAGCTGGTTGATCCCCCAAGTAGTTAATGACTCTACCCTCTCAAAACTCTGTGCAACCTCTTGGGATATTATTTTGTTTGCAAAAACCAGGCCTTCACCTCTCTTCTTCTATACCAATGTAATATGTATCTATGAGACATTAATAAGAGACATCCAAGTATTCGAAATAGCCACCGCTCTAACTGAGCATATCACACTATGCTGACTCAGGTGGGAGCTCTAAAACCAGTCATAACTATTATTTAAGGGAATTGACAGGTAGCGTTACCAGCTCTCTGCTCATGGGTGCGCTCCATGTGGTTATCCCCATTCTTAGCATCATTCAATTAGAGAATGTTTTCCATAATTTGTCCCTGATCCTTGCTGTGGTCATGAATGATGTTACCTCAATTTTGAAGGCACAAATGGCCAGCCTCAATTCTGTGGCCCAATTAGCATTAGATAATGTGGGTCTGTGATTTACAACACCTCACTTTTCACCTGCATCAATAAAACTGGCAAAGTAAACAGTCAATAATGAGGCTTAAAAAGAAAGCTTCCTGACTCTCTGAAACAAGCCCACAGCCTATGAGACATCTCTTCCTGACTTGAAAATGGTTGGTGTCCATGGCTCTGTGCACTCCTCCAAATGAGGCTGATTATCCTGCTTCAAATGATTTTGATCATGTCCTTGGTCTACTGTTGCCTTAGAATAATTAACCAGTTATCATCACAGCTCCTTGAAGCCCATCCCATTTGGTCCCATAATGGGATAATCTATGTTTCTCAGTTTGGCCCATAAAGATCAAGGGGTAGAGTTGAAAACTGTGGCTCCAGGTCAAAATCCTACATGTAATCTTTTAGGCCCAATCTTCATGTTTTTCACAAATGCACTGAAAAATTATGCATGACTCAAGTGAAAAATCTAGTGTATTATCTGATGTCTACAGGTTCCAAACATATTTCATTTTGGGGTAGATGGGAGCATTTGACAGGTCATTGCTTCTTCAGCTAGGTTACTATGAAGTAAACTCATAAATGTTCAAGTCCTAAGAAAACTTTTATACTGTAACTCTGACTTGCAACTGGTTGACTTTGTCAATGACCTATCTTCATCTCCATGGCTCCCTGTCCTATTTGCTATTCTTAAAACTTCTCTTCTACCCATATGTTAAGAGTTATTTCTGACTTCAAAAGATTCTGATGAAGTTCTACTTCTTACATGACTGCATGAGAACCTGCAGGGATCTAGACTCCAGTGATACTGATAAAAAATATTTTAAAACCCAACTATTTGAAATCTGGAAATGGTACAACAGACAGACAGCAAATGAAATAAAAATCATTCAAAAAAATCTACTAAAATTTGATAAGAATTGTGAGAGTCTATGAGTATTGAACCAAGACCTGTACCCTCCTTTCCCACCCTGGTTAACAATATGGAAACTCTAGACTCTAACCACTACATATTGGAGATTGAAACTTATTACTGTATAATATCTCCTTTGTCCCATTTAGTGTTTTAATCTTAATATCCTATTTTTTCTGATTTTAATAGCACTTCTCATATCTTATTCTTTGTTTGTATTTATCTAGTATATCTTTTCCATCATTCTTTTCAATTTAATTTTTTTTCTCTTAGGCGTGTTCTATTAAATAGCATATATCTTCAAGGTAAAATAATTTTTAAAAGTTCACCCAGAAGAATGGCTCCCACCTGAATCTGTATTCTGTGCTCTGTTTACTCAATCAACCCAATCTTTCTGACTAAAATTTTCTAAAAATTCTTTAAAAATGTTCTAATCTGGGGTGCTAGGCTGGCTCAGTCGGTAGAGTTTGATCTTAGGGTTGTGAGTTTGAGCCCCACACTGGGTTTTAGGGATTACCTAAAAAAATAAAATTGAATTAAAAAAAAAGTTCTGATCTGTTAAGGGTACCTTGTCATGTTTCTGGCCTCATTATAGGTTTATTCTAGAAGGATAGATGGGCAAAGAAAAATATATTCATCCTAGATACAGATATGTAAAGACACAGATATTTTCTCTGTGATTTCAATATGATTTGAACAAGAAAGGAGAAAATGGGTGTGCTTGGTCTGTTCTCTTGATCTACTCTCTTAGTATTTCTTTTAAATATGATGAACCTAGGTTCACAAAGAATAAGTGATTTGCCTAAACTCACAGAGCTTAATTAATAGCAGAAAGAAAACTAAGACACTGGGTTCTTAATTTCTATCCAAGAGCCCTTTTCACTGTAGTATGTCTTCAATACACACATTTTTAAAAATTTATAGCACTTAAAGAATTAAATGAAAACATAATGGTTTTGAGAAAGCACGTCTAAATGGCTTTTATAAGTAATGCTTAGAATTGAAATGTAGCAATTGTTACAGAAGCTCTCCACTTGTAAAACTGCTCCCTCTTTAATAAAACCAATGCATTAGAAAGTCAATATATGTCCTACTGATGTGCTCATTACAAGTAGAGACTGAGTTACAAAGATCAATCAACAACTATTCAATGCAGGATTTCAAGTGGACATCGTTGGCCCAGCTTCAGCTCTCCAATCTATAGATGTTCTGCCTCTAAATCACCCACAACGCTCAGACCTTTATTTCTTCCTGAATTAGCTAACCTTTCCTCAGCATCTCATATTATTTTTAATCAAAAATTTCTCTTCTGTTTATCTCTAACCTGTTTATTGACCCTGAGTTTATAGGTAGGACTCAGATATGACTGAAATTGAAAGCCGTGGGAGGCTGCAAAGTTGGATCGTTTTTATTGAAGTGCTCAGATTAACCACATGACCCTGTGATTTATAATAGCAGTTACAAGCCAAAGAGTTTTATACAATTGGATAGATTTCACAAATACCCTCCACATCAGAACTCACAAAGGCTGCCTTTTTCTACTTATCATTTTTACTAGTGTTGTTACTGTTAATGGACAAATAAAAGAAAAATTACATTGAGATTAATATGCCAGATTTTAACTCTAAACTTTTTATGTCCTAGCAAATAAACTCACATTATAAAAATAGGTCCAGCTTGGGGCGCCTGGGTGGCTCAGATGGTTAAGCGTCTGCCTTTGGCTCAGGTCATGATCCCAGGGTCCTGGGATCGAGCCCCACATCGGGCTCCCTGCTCGGCGGGGAGCCTGCTTCTCCCTCTCCTCCTGTTCCCCCTGCTTGTGCTCTCTCACTCTCTCTGTCAAATAAATAAAATCTTTAAAAAAAAATAGATCCAGCTTTAAAGTATAAACAGGGTACACAGTGAATAAACAAATAACTAGGGTAAGTTTTTAAGGAAGGATCTAGAATGGGAGTAAAATTAAAATGACTTTGTGAGATTGGAAAATGTCATACAAAGGAAAGATGCATTTAGAGAGGAAAAGGTGTGAAGAGATCTTTTTAGGAAAAAGAAAAAATAATGTATAATTAAAATATAATCTAGGATGAAGTATTATGAGTCAGTCTTCTTCTCATATACTACTGCTGTCCAAAATAAATATATAAAGAAAAAAGAATATACTTTTTCATAAAGTAAAACTATAAATAGTTCTTATGTTCCCATGTCAGTTCACAAAAACATGGATTCATAATAAAGCCAAGGGTACTATATGTACATGTACTATAAAGTAAGAAAAGATAAAAGTACCACAGTTATTTTTACTTTCATTTAAATATTAAAAAAATTACCTGAGGTTTACAATATACCTAAGAAAAGGCAAAAGCAAAGTTTCACAGAGCACGAATCAATGCTTGTTCTTGTTTATATTTGTCAATATCTTTCCTATATGCAAAAGAATTGAGGCAATTTATAAATTGTACATAACAAAAAAGTGTAAAACACAGATAAAAGCATTTCTTGCCAGCCTGCCTTCCCACACCATTCCCAGAAAAACACACCCTGCAGTTCAGGGACTGCACTGTTTGTGCACCATGCAGAGCAGGGATAACAAACTGTCTAGAACAATGTGATTACATTCCCAGTGACAGGGTTCAATCACTTATTCCTATGAGACACCTAGCATATTTCTGGGTTCTGTAGAGGCTAAAATAGATTTCTATTTTTAATATCGTGAGATATAAAAAGGAGGAGAATAAGAAAAGGCTTTGAAAAGAAAGCACATAGGAAGCTAAGAGTATAGCTCCTAGTCCTTCCTTGCCTTTTCCCATCTCCCTGGATAATGGGAAAGCAGTACCACATATATGTCTCCTGCTAGATGGGGTGAACTTGAATATAGAAACGGATCTTTGCTTCCCTGCTAGTGGTTTCTGAAGGCTGACAATATAGTATTCCTTGAGGAAGTAGCATAGAACCACAATACTTCCCAGGTGGCTACTGAGCCAAGCTGAGAAAGAATGACTCAGAGAAGAGGTTTTAGGGTATGCTGCTACCGGGGTCCAAATAGAGACACAGCTGTCCTATCTTTCTATAAGGGAGAAGGCCATGGCAAAGCTGCCAAAAAGAAACATGCACAAGGGCCTAAGCCAAGACCACATGCATCAGACCAAATCAAATTTAGTAGGAGGATAGCTTCCTGTACCTAGTGCTCATCACAGGAGTAGACACTCCTTTCCTCCCTGCTGTACTACCTACAAACCAGGATTAGAGTGACAACCATGAGTATATAGATTCAAAATGGAGAAATGGAGAAGGAAGGGCAGAAAGGAGAGAGATTTTTTTTTTTATTTTAGCCATTCTGACAGGTGTAAGGTGATATCTCATTGTGGTTTTGATTTGCACTTCCCTGATGATGAGTGATATTGAGCATCTTTTCATTTGTCTGTTAGCCATCCAGATATCTTCTTTAGAAAAATGTCTATTCAGGTCCTCTGCCCATTTTTTTAATTGAATTTTTTCTGTTTTTTTGGTTTGGGTTTTTTTTGTTTTTGTTTGGTTTGTTTGTTTGTTTGTTTGTTTGTTGGTGTTGAGTTGTAGAAGTTTTTATATATTTTGGATATTAAACCCTTATCAGGTATATCATTTGCAAATATCTTCTCTCATTCATAGGTTGCTTTTCTGTTTTGTTGATGGTTTCCTTCACTGTGCAAAAGCTTCTTATTTTGATGTAGTCCCAATAGTTTATTTTTATATTGGTTTCCCTTGTTTCAGGAGACACATCGAGAAAAATGTTGCTATGGCCAATGTCTGAAGAATTAGTGCCTGTGTTCTCTTTCAGTATTTTTATAGTTTGAGGTCTCAAATTTAGGTCTTAATCCATTTTGAGTTTATTATTGTGTATGGTGTTAGAAGTAATCCAGTTTTCCCAGCACCATTTATTGAAGAGACTATCTTTTCCCATTATATATTCTTGCTGCATTTGTCATGGATTAATTGACCATATAACTGTGGGTTTATTTTTGGGTTTCTAGTCTGTTCTATTGATTTACGTGTCTATTTTTGTGCCAATACCATACTGTTTTGATTGCTACAGTTTTGTTTTATATCTTGAATTCTGGAATTGTTATACCTCCAGCTTTGTTCTTCATTTTCAAGATCGCGTTTGCTATTCAGAATCTCTTGTGGATCCATAACAAATTTTAGCATTATTTGTTCTAGTTCTATAAAAAATCTTGATTGGTATTTTGATAGGGATTACACTGAATCCATAGATTGCTTTGGGTATTATGGACAAGAAATAACAAGTGTTGGTGAGGATGTAGAGATAAAGGAACACTTGTACACTGTTGATAGGAATGTAAATTGGTACAGCCACCATGGATAACAGTATGAAAGTTCCTCAAAAAATTAAAAATAAACATACAATTGATCCAACAATTCCACTACTGAGTAGTTACCCAAAGAAAACCAAAATGGTAATTTAAAAAGATATAGTACTTGTATGTTTATTGCAACATTATTTACAATAGCCAAGATGTGGAAGCAACCTAAGTATCTATTGATAGTTGAATGGTTAAAGAAGATGTATATACAATGGAAGGAAGATCCATGTATGCAATAGGCTACTATGCAACCATAAAAACAGGTGAGATCATGCCATTTATGACAACATGGATGGACCTAAGAGGTATTAAGCTAAGAGAAATAAATCAGACTGAGAAAGATAAATACTATATGATTTCACTCATATGTAAATTCTAAAAAAAATTAATAAAAACAAGCAGAATCAGATCTATAAATACAGAAAACAAACTGATGGTTGCCAGAGGTGAAGGGTTTGGGGGATGAGCAAAATGGGGATAGGGGAGTGGGAGACATAAATTTCCAGTTACGGAATGAATAAGTCACAGGAATAAAAGCTACAGCATAGGTAAAATAGTCAGTGATATTGAGCATTTTTTCATGTGTCTGTTGGCCATTTGGATGTCTTCTTTGGAAAAATGTCTGTTCATGTCTTCTCCCCATTTCTTAATTGGATTCTTTGTTCTTTGTGTGTTGAGTTTGAGATGTTCTTTATAGATTTTGGATACTAGCCCTTTATCTGATATGTCATTGGCAAATATCTTCTCCCATTCTGTTGGTTGTCTTTTGGTTTTGTTGACTGTTTCCTTTGCTGTGCAAAAGCTTTTTATTTTGATGAAGTCCCAAGAGTTCATTTTTGCCCTTGCTTCCCTTGCCTTTGGCGATGTTTCTAGGAAGAAGTTGCTGCGGCTGAGGTCAAAGAGGTTGCTGCCTGTGTTCTCCTTTAGGATGTTGATGGACTCCTGTCTCACACTGAGGTCTTTCATCCATTTTGAATCTATTTTTGTGTGTGGTGTAAGGAAAGGGTCCAGTTTCATTCTTCTGCATGTGTCTGCCCAATTTTCCCAACACCATTTGTTGAAGAGACTGTCTTTTTGCCATTGGACACTCTTTCATGCTTTGTCAAAGATGAGTTGACCATAGAGTTGAGGGTCCATTTCTGGGCTCTCTATTCTCTTCCATTGATCTATGTGTCTGTTTTTATGCCAGTACCATACTGTCTTGATGATGACAGCTTTGTAATAGAGCTGGAAGTCTGGAATTGTGATGCCACCAGCTTTGTGTTTCTTTTTCAACATTCCTCTGGCTATTTGGGGTCTTTTCTGATTCCATACAAATTTTAGGATTATTTGTTCCATTTCTTTGGAAAAAGTGGATGGTATTTTGATAGGGATTGCATTAAATGTGTAGATTGCTCTAGGTAGCATAGACATTTTCACAATATTTGTTCTTCCAATCCATGAGCATGGAACGTTTTTCCATTTCTTTGTGTCTTCCTCAATTTCTTTAATGAGTATTTTATAGTTTTCTGAGTACAGATCCTTTGCCCATTTGGTTAGATTTATTCCTAGGTATCTTATGGTTTTGGGTGTAATTGTAAATGGGATTGACTCTTTAATTTCTCTTTCTTCTGTCTTGTTGTTGGTGTATAGGAATGCCACTGATTTCTGTGCATTGATTTTATATCCTGCCACTTTACTGAATTCTTGTATGAGTTTTAGGGTGGAGTCTTTTGGGTTAAGGGGAACCCCCCTACACTGTTGGTGGGAATGCAAGCTGGTGCAGCCAATTCTGGAAAACAGTATGGAGGTTCCTCAAAAAGTTGAAAATAGAGCTGCCATATGATCCAGCAATTGCACTACTGGGTATTTACCCCAAAGATACAAATGTAGGGATCTGAAGGGGTACGTGCACCCTGATATTTATAGCAACAATGTCCACAATAGCCACACTGTGGAAAGAGCCAAGATGTCCATCAACAGATGAATGGATAAAGAAGATGTGGTCTATATATACAATGGAATATTATGCAGCCATCAAAAGGAATGAAATCTTGCCATTTGCAATGATGTGGATGGAACTGGAGAGTATTATGCTGAGCAAAATAAGTCAATCAGAGAAAGACATGTATCATATGATCTCACTGATATGATGAATTCTTAATCTCAGGAAAGAAACTGAGGGTTGCTGGAGTGGGGGGAGGTGGGAGGCATGGGGTGGCTGGGTGATAAACATTGGGGAAGTTATGTGCTATAGTGAGCGCTGTGAATTGTGTAAGACTGTTGAATCATAGACCTGTACCTCTGAAACAAATAATACATTATATATTTTAAAGAAGAAGAAGAAGAAGATAGTAGGAAGGGAGAAATGCAGGGGGGGAATCAGAGGGGCAGATGAACCATGAGAGACTATGGACTCTGAGAAACAAACTGAGGGTTCTAGATGGATGGGGTAGGGGGATGGGATAGCCTGGTGATGGGTATTAAAGAGGGCACGGATTGAATGGAGCACTGGGTGTTATGTGCAAACAATGAATCATGGAACACTACATCAAAAACTAATGATGTAATGTATGGTGATTAACATAACATAATAAAAGAAAATTTACCACACACACAAAAAAATAGTCAGTGTTATTATAATAGCATTGTATGGTGACAGATGGTATCTATACTTCTGGTGAGCATAGCATAACATATAGAGAAGCTGAATCACTATGTTGTATATATAATATAACATCGTGTGTCAACTATTATCAACCAAAATTAAGATAAAAGGAGGTTGAAATTGGAAAAGGATGAAAGTAGTGACTATATCAAGCAACTTACTATTCACCTGAGAGAAACAGAAATTTTAATAACTGGATTAATGTGGATATTATTGGGCTGGATGAAGATTTAATCAAAAATAGGGGAGAAAATTTGGGGTGCTGGGGTAGCTCAGTCAGTTAATTGTCTACTTTTGGCTCAGGTCACGATCCCAAGGCCGGTGGGATGGAGTCTCACATCAGGCTCCTTGCTCAGTGGGGAGCCTGCTTCTCTCTCTGCCTACTTCTCCTGCCTGTCATTACCCCTGCTTGCTCTTTCTCTCTCTCTCTCTCTCTCTCTCTCTCTAACAAATAAGTAAAATCTTTAAAAAGTAATTCTTAGACTCCTATGTTGCTGGCTTTTGAAACTTCTTTTGTTGTTACTCCCCGCTGGATGGAGTTTGCTATCACTTCTATAAAGCCTTGTCCTCAAGGGTGCAGGACAAATCAGCTCAATCTGAGTCACATGCCCACCCCTGTGACAAATGGGAACAGAATACTACATATAGTTGAATGGTTCAAACAAACCATTTGTAGTGGGAAGAAAACATTTCCACAAAGAAAAGATACTGGTAGAATAAAACAAATGTATGCTTACCACCTGAGTAAAAGAACAAAAAGGCAAAGATCGATGAAGACATGAAACAGAAAATAGTTACATGAAGAAACCTAGACTAAGAATACCTACTGAGCTTCTTCACAGCCAACGCAAGAAGAGAAAAAAACTGTAATGTAATAATGTAATTGTTCTGGACAAGTAAGAAAAGGAAGCAGAATTGTTAAAAGGAAGCAGAATATGTTAAACTGCATAATACATTGTAGTTTCCTCAACAGATTTATATAACAATCCCCAAATTAAAAAAAAAAGTGTTGAAGAGGACAAGAAGTAGGCCCTATATACTAAATCATAATTATGTGATGTCTTACTTTGGAGAATTAAAAGAAAACTATTACCATTTAACTTTCTTTTAATCTGATACAATATGTATTCAGAAGAATTAAAGGCTTTTGTATGACCTTTGTTCTAGTGGTTCCCAAAACCCAGCAATATATCAGAATCACTAGGAGTGCTTATTAGAAATAGGATTTCATTGGTCTAAATTAAAGTCTGAGAAGCTATAGTAAAGCCCCTAATTCTGATTTAGGTATCCATGCTTGGGAACCACTGCTTTATAGTATTCTATAGTCTCAAATATTGATTACCTTAATCAGGTGTCTGATAGGATTTGGACTTTCACCCACAGATCCATCCTTTTCCTTTACCTTGCTCTCTTTTGTCTCTTGTTAGGGTAGGAAGGGAGGACAGGCTGATCCTATAGGCTGTTTTTCCCAAGCTTCCATGTTATCTGACTTCCAGATAGGTTTAGTCAATGGGAAGTACTGGTAAGATATTAGATAACAAGGAAAAGGAGAGGGGTGCCTGGGGGGCTCAGTAGTTAAGTGTCTGCCTTTGGCTCAGGTCATGATCCCAGGGTGCTGGGATCTAGCCCCCCCGCATCAGGATCCCTGCTCAGCAGGAAGCCTGCTTCTCCTTCTCCCCCTCCCTCTGCTTGTGTTCCCTCTCTTGCTGTGTCTCTCTCTCTCAAATAAATAAATAAAATCTTAAAAAAAAAAACAAGGAAAATGAGAAAGACCAGGGTATTCCTACCATCACCAACACCATGCCTTCCCTTCTGCCACCCCGTCCTAGAGCTACATTTAAAATTTTAGCCCTGTCCCAGCATTACCTTGATACCAAAACCAGATAAAGACACCACAAAAAAAGAGAACTATAGGCAAATATCTCTGATGAACATAGATATGAAAATCCTCAACAAAATATTAGCAAACTGAGTCCAAAATACATGAAAAAAAAAATCATTCACCACAATCAAGTGGGATATATTCCCAGGATGCAAGGGTGGTTCAATATTTGCAAATCAGTCAATATGATATATCACATCAATAAGAGGATATTTGCAAATGACATCCAATAACGGGTTGGTATCCAAAATATATAAAGAACTTAACACCAAAAAAACCCCAAATAATCCAATTAAAAAATGGGCAGAAGACATGAACAGACATTTCTTCAACAAAGACGTACAGGTTGCCAACAGACACATTAAAAAAATGCTCAACATTCTTTATCACCAGGGAATTACAAATCAAAACCATAGTGAGACATCACCTCATACCTGTCAGAATGGCTAAGATCAAAAACACAAGAAACAATTGTTGGCAGGGATGTAGAGAAAAAGGAAACATTGCGTGGGGGGTGGAGCAAGATAGCAGAGGAGTAGGAGACCTAAATTTCCTCTGGTCCCAGGAATTCAGCTGGATAGGGATCACACCATTCTGAACACCTACAAACTCAACGGAGATCAAAGAAAAGAATAGCAACAACTCTCTGAACAGAAAAGCGACCACTTTCTGGAAGGTAGGACGTGCAGAAAAGTGAATCTGAGGCAATATTTGGGAGGATAGATGGCGGGGGAGGAGCCTCCGTTGGATGCTTCTGGCAAGTGATAGAGCCACAGAGCACAAAATCGGAACTTTTAGAAGTCCGCTCCGCTGAGGGACGTCACTCCAGTGGCTAAGCGGGGGGTGGAACCCTCGTGGGACAGTCTGGTCTCAGGACCCTCGGGGTCACAGAAAGACCAGGGGTGCCTGAGTGCAGCAGAGCTCCCAGGTATCGGTGCAGGGAAGCCAGCTGCAGAGATGGAGCTGAGGAGCGGGCTCTCAGCTCGCGGTTGTCATAAACCGTGATCCGCGGCACAGTCAGGCCACTGCTCGTCCAGCAGGGACCCAACAAGTGCCAGATCAGGGGAGACTCACCTTCTTCCCCTGGGAGGAGAGGCGCAGGAGCACACCGCAGGGATCTGCTGGGTTTGGAGACTCCACCCGGGGTCGGGTGCCAGAGATAGAAACGCGTGGTCACAGGTCGGGTGAGCACGGAGTGAGGCCGGAGACTGGGGAGACAGGAGTGACTGATGGCTTTTCTCTGGGGGTGTACTGAGGAGTGGGGCCCCAAGTTCTTGGCTCCTCCGGGGTGGAGATTGGGAGGCCGCCATTTTCACTCTCGGCCTCCAAAGCTGTATGGAAAGCTTGCAGGGAACAAAAGCTCCCAAGAGCAAACCCGAGCAGATTACTTAGCCTGGACCGAGCAAGGGTGGGGCAAAGATATTTGGGAACCACGGCAACAGGCCCCTCCCCCAGAAGATCAGCAAGAACAGCCAGCCAAGACCAAGTTTACCCATCAATGAGAATGGCAGAAATCCAGCGATAGGGGAATACTGCACATAGAATCCATGGCTTTTTTACCATGATTCTGTAGTCTTTCAAAGTTAATTTTTTTTAACTTTTTTTTTTTGAATTGTTCTTTTTCCCTTTTTCAACCAACATCTTATCAATCCCTTTTTTAAAAAACATTTTTATTTTTCATTTTTAGAGTCATATTCTATCCCTTCATAGTAGTTACCAGTATTTTTGACATATATATATAAGTTGTTCTCTCTTTAAAATTTTGAGATAGTTTCTTCTAACAGATTAAAATATACCCTAAATCTCTAGTGTATGGTTTTTTTCTACTCCCCTGCCTGATCACATTCTCTGCTTTTTCGGTTTTTTTTAAATCCTCTTCTTTCTTTTTTCAAACAACTTCTTAGAAATTCCTTTTATAAAATTTTTTATAATTTCCATCATTACAGTCATATTCCATGCCTTCATCATATCAACCTTTATTTTTGTACATATATAACTTTTTCTTTCTTTAAAATTTTGGGATGCACTTTCATCTAACAGACCAAAATACACCCAAAATCTAGTGTATGGCACTGATCTATTTACCAGCCTGATCATATTTGATCATATTCTGTTTTTTTGTTTTGTTTTGTTCTCTTTTTGTTTGTTTTTATCTCTATCTTTTCTTTCTTTTTTTTTTCGTTTTCCTTTTTTCTCTCTTTCCCTTTCTTTTCCCACTGCTTCAGGTCTTTTCTGATTTGTTTAGAGTATATTTTCTGGGGATGTTGTTACCCTGTTAGCATTTTGTTCTCTCATTAATCTACTCTCCTCTGGACAAAAAGACAAGAGGAAAAAAATCACCTCAACAAAGAGAACAAGAGGTAGTACCGACTGCCAGGGACCTACTCAATATGGACATTAGTACGATGTCAGATCTAGAGTTCAGAATCATCACTTTAAAGATACTAGCTGGGCTTGAAAAAAACATGGAAGTTATTAGAGAAACCCTTTCTGGAGAAGTAAAAGAACTAAAATCCAACCAAGTCGAAATCAAAAAGGATATTAATGAGGTGCAATCAAAAATGGGGGCGCTAACTGCTAGGATAAATAAGGCAGAAGAGAGAATCAGTGATATAGAAGACCAAATGATGGAAAATAAAGAAGCTGAGAAAAAGAGAGATAAACAACTACTGGATCACGAGGGCAGAATTCGAGAGATAAGTGATACCATAAGACAAAACAACATTAGAATAATTGGGATCCCAGAAGAAGAAGAAAGAGAGAGAGGGGCAGAAGGTATAATGGAGCAAATGATAGGAGAGAACTTCCCTAATTTGGGGAAGGAAACAGGCATCAAAATCCAGGAGGCACAGAGAACCCCTCTCAAAATCAATAAAAATAGGTCAACACCCTGACATCTAATAGTAAAACTTACGAGTCTCAGAGACAAAGAGAAAATCCTGAAAGCAGATTGGGAGAAGAGATCTGTAACCTACAATGGTAGAAACATTAGATTGGCAACAGACCTATCCACAGAGACCTGGCAGGCCAGAAAGGACTGGCAGGATATATTCAGAGCACTAAATGAGAAAAATATGCAGCCAAGAATACTATATCCAGCTAGGCTGTCATTGAAAATAAAAGGAGAGATAAAAAGCTTCCAGGACAAAAAAAACTAAAGGAATTTGCAAACACAAAACCAGCCCTACAGGAAATCTTGAAAGGGGTCCTCTAAGCAAAGAGAGAGCCTAAAAGCAACATAGACCAGAAAGGCACACAGACAATATACAGTAACAGTCACCTTACAGGAAATACAATGGCACTAAATTCATATCTTTCCATAGTTACCGTGAATGTAAATGGGCTAAATGGCCCAATCTAAAGACACAAGCTATCAGGTTGCATTAAAAAACAAGACCCATCGATATGCTGTCTGCAACAGACTCATTTTAGACCCAAAGACAACCCCAGATTGAAAGTGAGGGGGTGGACCGATGTTTATAGCAGCAATGTCCACAATAGCTAAACTGTGGAAAGAGCCAAGATGTCCATCGACAGATGAATGGATAAAGAAGATGTGGGATATATATACAATGGAATATTATGCAGCCATCAAAAGGAATGAGATCTTGCCATTTGCAACGACGTGGATGGAACTGGAGGGTATTATGCTGAGCAAAATAAGTCAATCAGAGAAAGACGTGTATCATATGACCTCACTGATATGAGGATTCTTAATCGCAGGAAACAAACTGAGGGTTGCTGGAGTGGGGGGTGGGGTGGGAGGGATGGGGTGACTGGGTGATAGACACTGGGGAGGGTATGTACTCTGGTAAGTGCTATGAATTGTGCAAGACTGTTAAACCTCAGATCTGTACCTCTGAAACAAATAATGCAATATATGTTAAGGAAAAAAAAAGGAAGAAGAAGAAGGTAGCAGGAGGGGAAGAATGAAGCAGGGGAAATCGAAGGGGTAGACAAACCATGAGACGATGGACTCTGAAAAACAAACTGAGGGTTCTAGAGGCGAGGTGGGTGGGAAGATGGGTTAGCCTGGTAATGGGCATTGAGGAGGGCACATTCTGCATGGAGCACTGGGTGTTATACACAAACAATGAATCATGGAACACTACATCTAAAACTAATGATGTAATGTATGGGGATTAACATAAGAATAATAAATAAATAAATAAATAAATAAATAAATAAATAAATAAATAACATAAAAAAAAAGAAAGTGAGGGGGTGGAAAACCATTTACCATGCTAATGGACACCAAAAGAAAGTTGGGGTGGCAATCCTTATATCAGACAAATTAGATTTTAAACCAAAGACTGTAATAAGAGATGAGGAAGGACACTATATCCTACTTAAAGGGTCTATCAAACAAGAAAATCTAACACTTGTAAATATCTATGCCCCTAACATGGGAGCAGCCAATTATATAAGGCAATTAATAACAAAAGCAAAGAAACACATTGACAACAATACAATAATAGTGGGGGACTTTAACACCCCCCTCACTGAAATGGACAGATCGTCTAAGCAAAAGATCAACAAGGAAATAAAGGCTTTAAATGACACACTGGACCAAATGGACTTCACAGACATATTCAGAACATTCCATCCCAAAGCAACGGAATACACATTCTTCTCTAGTGCCCATGGAACATTCTCCAGAATAGATCACATCCTAGGTCATAAATCAGGTCTCAACTGGTACCAAAAGATAGGGATCATTCCCTGCCTATTTTCAGACCACAATGCTTTGAAACTAGAACTCAATCACAAGAGGAAAGTCGGAAAGAACTCAAATACATGGAGGCTAAAGAACATCCTACTGAAGAATGAATGGGTCAACCAGGAAATTAAAGAAGAATTAAAAAAATTCATGGAAACCAATGAAAATGAAAACACAACTGTTCAAAATCTTTGGGATGCAGCAAAGGCAGTCCTAAGAGGAAAGTATATAGCAATACAAGCCTTTCTCAAGAAACAAGAAAGGTCTCAAGTACACAAACTAACCCTACACCTAAAGGAGCTGGAGAAAGAACAGCAAATAAAGCCTAACCCAGCAGGAGAAGAGAAATCATAAAGATCAGAGCAGAAATCAATGAAATAGAAATGAAAAGAACAGTAGAACAGATCAACGAAACTAGGAGATAGTTCTTGGAAAGAATTAACAAGATTGATAAACCCCTGGCCAGACTTATCAAAAAGAAAAGAGAAATGACCCAAATCAACAAAATCATGAATGAAAGAGGAGAGATCACAACCAACACCCAGGAAATACAAACAATTCTAAGAACATATTATGAGCAACTCTACACCAGTAAATTAGATAACCTGGAAGAAATGGATGCATTCCTAGAGGTGTATCAACTACCAAAACTGAACCAGGAAGAAATAGAAAACCTGAACAGACCTATAACAAGTAAGGAAATTGAAGCAGTCATCAAAAATCTCCCAACAAACAAAAGCCCAGGGCCAGATGACTTCCCAGGGGAATTCTACCAAACATTTCAAGAAGAATTCATACCTATTCTTCTGAAACGGTTCCAAAAAATAGAAATGGAAGGAAATCTTCCAAACTCATTTTATGAGGCCACCATTACCTTGATCCCCAAACCAGACAAAGACCCCATCCAAAAGGAGAATTACAGACCAATATCCCTGATGAACATGGATGCAAAAATTCTCAGCAACATACTAGCCAATAGGATCCAACAGTACATTAAAAGGATTATTCACCACGACCAAGTGGGATTTATCCCTGGGCTGCAAGGTTGGTTCAACATCCGCAAATCAATCAATGTGATACAATACATTAACAAAAGAAAGAACAAGAACCATAAGATCCTCTCAATACATGCAGAAAAAGCTTTTGACAAAGTACAGCATCCTTTCTTGATCAAAACTCTTCAGAGTATAGGCATAGAGGGTACATACCTCAATATCACAAAAGCCATCTATGAAAAACCCACAGTGAATATAATTCTCAATGGGGAAAAACTGAGAGCTTTCCCCGTAAGGTCAGGAACGCGGCAGGGATGTCCACTATCACCACTGCTATTCAACATTGTATTAGAAGTCCTAGCCACAGCAATCAGACAACAAAAAGTAATCAAAGGCATCCAAATCAGGAAAGAAGAAGTCAAACTCTCACTCTTTGCAGATGATATAATACTTTATGTGGAAAACCCAGAAGGCTCCACCCCAAAACTGCTAGAACTCATACAGGAATTCAGTCAAGTGGCAGGATATAAAATCAATGCACAGAAATATGTGGCATTCCTATACACCAACAACAAGACAGAAGAAAGAGAAATTAAGGAGTCAATCCCATTTACAATTGCACCCAAAACCATCAGATACCTAGGAATAAATCTAACCAAAGAGGCAAAGGATCTGTACTCAGAAAACTATAAAATACTCATTAAAGAAATTGAGGAAGACACAAAGAAATGGAAAAACATGCCATGCTCATGGATTGGAAGAACAAATATTGTGAAGATGTCAATGCTACCTAGAGCAATCTACACATTCAGTGTAATCCCTATCAAAATACCATCCACTTTTTTCAAAGAAATGGAACAAATAATCCTAAAATTTGTATGGAACTGGAAAAGACCCTGAATAGCCAGAGGAATGTTGAAAAAGAAAAGCAAAGCCGGCGGCATCACAATTCCGGACTTCCAGCTCTATTACAAAGCTGTCATCATCAAGACAGTATGGTACTGGCACAAAAACAGACACATAGATCAATGGAACAGAATAGAGAGCCCAGAAATGGACCCTCAACTCTATGGTCAACTCATCTTTGACAAAGCAGGAAAGAATGTCCAATGGAACAAAGACAGTCTCTTCAACAAATGGTGTTGGGAAAACTGGATAGCCACATGCAGAAGAATGAAACTGGAACATTTCCTTACACCACACACAAAAATAGACCCAAATGATTGAAAGACCTCAATGTGAGACAGGAGTCCATCAACATCCTAAAGGAGAACACAGGCAGCAACCTCTTCGACCTCAGCCGCAGCAACTTCTTCCTAGAAACATCGCCAAAGGCAAGGGAAGCAAGGGCAAAAATGAACTCTTGGGACTTCATCAAGATAAAAAGCTTTTGCAAAGCAAAGGAAACAGTCAACAAAACCAAAAGACAACCGATAGAATGGGAGAAGATATTTGCTAATGACATATCAGATAAAGGGCTAGTATCCAAAATCTATAAAGAACATCTCAAACTCAACACCCAAAGAACAAATGATCCGATCAAGAAATGGGCAGAAGACATGAACAGACATTTTTCCAAAGAACACATCCAAATGGCCAACAGACACATGAAAAAGTGCTCAACATCGCTTGGCATCAGGGAAATCCAAATCAAAACCTCAATGAGATACCACCTCACACCAGTCAGAATCGCTAAAAGTAACAAGTCAGGAAATGACAGATATTGGCAGGGATGCAGAGAAAGGGGAACCCTCCTACACTGTTGGTGGGAATGCAAGCTGGTGCAGCCACTCTGGAAAACAGTATGGAGGTTCCTCAAAAAGTTGAAAATAGAGCTACCATATGATCCAGCAATTGCATTACTGGGTATTTACCCCAAAGATACAAATGTAGGGATCCGAAAGGGTACGTGCACCCCGATGTTTATAGCAGCAATGTCCACAATAGCCAAACTGTGGAAAGAGCCAAGATGTCCATCGACAGATGAATGGATAAAGAAGATGTGGGATATATATACAATGGAATATTATGCAGCCATCAAAAGGAATGAGATCTTGCCATTTGCAACGACGTGGATGGAACTGGAGGGTATTATGCTGAGCGAAATAAGTCAAACAGAGAAAGACATGTATCATATGACCTCACTGATATGAGGAATTCTTAATTGCAGGAAACAAACTGAGGGTTGCTGGAGTGGGGCATGGGGTGGGAGGGATGGGCTGACTGGGTGGTAGACACTGGGGAGGGTATGTGCTCTGGTAAGTGCTGTGAATTGTGCAAGACTGTTGAATCTCAGATCTGTACCTATGAAACAATTAATGCAATGTATGTTAAGAAAAAAAAAAAGAAGATAGCATGACGGGAAGAATGAAGGGGGGAAATCGGAGGGGTAGACAAACCGTGAGAGACGATGGTCTCTGAAAAACAAACTGAGGGTTCTATAGGGGAGCGGGGGAGGATGGGTTAGCCTGGTTGTGGGTATTAAAGAGGGCACGTTCTGCATGGAGCACTGGGTGTTATGCACAAACAATGAATCATGGAACACTACATCTAAAACTAATGATGTAATGTATGGGGATTAACATAACAATAAAAAAATTTAAAAAAAAAAAGGAAAACTTGTGCACTATTGTTGGGAATACAAACTGGTGTACCATGGAGGACAGTATGGAGGTTCCTCAAAAAATTGAAAATATGATTGCTATTTGATTCAGTAATCACACTACTGGGTATTTACCTAAAGAATAAAAAGACATTAATTCAAAAGGATAAAATCACTCCTATGTTTATTGCAGCATTGTTTATAATAGCCAAATTATGGAAACAGTCCAAGGATTCATCAATAGATGAATGGATAAAGAAGTGGTATATGAATACAATGGAATATTACCTAGCCATAAAAAGAGTGAAATTTTGCCATTTGCAACAACAGAGATGGATCTAGGAAGTATAATGTGAAGCTAAAAAAAGTCAGGCAGAGAAAGGCAAATACCATATGATTTTACTCATATGTGGAATTTAGGAAACAAAACAAATGAACAAAGGAAAAAGAAGAGACAAACCAAAAAAACAGACACTTAATTTTATAGGAAACAAACTGATGGTTACCAGAGCGGAAGTGGGTGGGGGGTGGGTGAAATAAGTGAAGGATTAAGAGTGCACTTATCTTGATGAGCACTGAGTAATATCCAATTGTTGAATCACTATATTATACCCTTGAAATTAATATACCAGATGTTAACTACACTAGAATTAAAATTTTAAAAATAAAAATACATAAAATAAGTAAAATAAAATAAATACAAATTTGGGCCTGTCTCTTCCATGACCTCAGCTCCTCTAGGCAACTTTCTCCATCATTCCAGCTCCAGACAGGCAGACCTTACTTGAGGGCCCTGATTTCTGGGTCTGTTAACCCCATCCCCTTTCTTTTCGTCTTTGGAGAGTCCTGAAAAAGAGAAGTAGCTGCTAAGAATCTTTGGATTGCCTCACAGTCTCCTGTTTGGCTCCTCAACTCTTCCACCATTCGTGTAACCAATTCTGTCTGGGTTTTGAGTAGACCATGTTTGATGTTGTGTGGCTAACTGAAAGAAGACCAATATATTTCAGATACCAGCCACATATGTAATAAAGCTGATATTTAAGATGACAGTTGAATAGATAGCAAAGATGCCCATAAATATGTATAAATATGACTTGTATTTTTCACCATTTAGAATATCATCATAGTGGTGCATTAGATGGAGATGAGTTTCATTATCACTTAGAGAAATAACAGACTATTCTCAGAAAACAGATTGGATTTGGATTGAATGATTGAATGAAATATTTTAACATATGTTTGATTGAAAACCTATGTTCTACACAATAATATATGGACAAGATTTTGGCCTAAAACATAGCAGAAGTTACCAGTAGTTGCATCATGAAGGAACATCATATGGTCCCTCTGGAATGAAAAATTTAGGATCTTCAAAATACATTCATGGATACATTAAATATGTTAAATAAATGTTTTTAATATATATTAAATATATATTTGATTTAGACATAATTAATATAATTGCTGTTATTGAGGAATAATTATCCAATAGATTCAACTGTATCCTTAATGTTTTCCTGGAATATAAGAAAACACATACTATATTGAAACATTATTGATCAGAAATTTTAATTTACCTTGAACACAGGCACATAAGAAAAGCTTTCAGAGAGAGGAGAAACAGAATATAGATACTTACTTGTGTGGAAATTCTAATAGGCTATCTCTTCTATGCACTTTTTTTTTAAGATTTTATTTATTTGACAGAGAGAGAGAAAGAGAGACAGTGAGAAAGGGAACACAAGCAGGGGGAGTGGGAGAGGGAGAAGCAGGCTTCCAGTCGAGCAGGGAGCTGGATGAGCAGGGAGCCCCATGCAGAGGGAGCCTGATGGGGAGGGAGCCCGATGGGGGGCTCCATCCCAGGACCCTGGGATCATGACCTGAGCCAAAGACAGAGCTTAATGACTGAGCCACCCAGGCACCCCTCTCTTCTGTGTACTTCTAACCATCCTTGTGGTTGTCCTCACTGGTTATTATAAAAGATTGGGTGGATCGCCTGGGTGGCGCAGTCGGGTAAGTGACTCTTGGTTTCGGCTGAAGTCATGATCTCAGGGTCCTGAGATTGAGCTCCGCGTCAGGGTCCATGCTCAGTGCAGAATCTGCTTGTCCCTCTCCCTCTGTGCTCACCCCTCAATCTCTCTCTCAAATAAAAAAATCATCTTTAAAAAAAAAAGATTAGATGACATTTTTAGCTAATTACACTAAAACATTAACAATATATACACTCCAGGGGCACCTGGATGGCTTAATCAGTTGGGTGGCCAACTCTTGATTTCGGCTCAGGTTGTGAACGGGGGTCATGGGACTGAGGCCTGTGTCAGGCTCTGTACTGGGCATGGAACTTGCTTGGGATTCCCTCTCCCTCTCCCCTTGCTTCTCTCTCTTTCTGTGTGTCTCTCTCTGTCTCTCTCTCTCAAAAACAAACAATACATACATCCCATCAACAGTTAGAAACTTCTGAAAATAGAACTTTCACCCAATTAGCAAGAATAACTAGATAAAATAAGAAATCTATTAAAGCACTTTCTAGGAAGAATGTTTATTACACCTCACTACACATAATTAGTTGCTATATTTTCTGTTAGACTGAAAGCCACATGAAGGCAGAAACCATTGCTATCTTGTTGATCTTGTTAAAAGATAAACAGGTATATTTAAAATGTTCACAGTTTGAGCAGAAATCTAATCAAATTAGGCAGTGGTGGTTAGGGGCACCCCTCTGACAGGAGCTCAGGGAGAGACTTATATGGAGAAAAGGCAGAAGCAAAGAAAGGAAATTACTAATTGGCATAGCTTAAAGCCTAGTTGGCTGTTTGTGACTGATTGTCCATAGGTTTCAATGTCATAACCTTGAAGCATTCACAGGCTTAGATTTTGGCTTGCTTATGTAGGCCATCATGACATTAGAGCTACTTCATTCTAACAGCCTCCTAATAATTAATTTAACAGTCTCTATCCACAGTAACTGGGGAAGTGTCTGGCACAGAATAAATGCTGCAAGAATATTTGTAGTGTTGAAATACAATGAACTTAACTGAAATGAATTGAATTAATTAAGAGGATTGAGTCTCTAACTCACAATTTTTACAGAAACCTTTCTAGACCATTATGTGAACTCCTAATATAAACGATATTCTTTCCTTCTTTCTTGTTTTGGTTCTGGAGAAAGAGAGAGACTCTCCAGCTATCCAGCTTGTCAAAAGACCAGGCATGAAATGGTAGCAAGACCTGTATGTGTGGCCTACCCAGTTGTCATTAAATTGGCTACCTAATATTCTGTTTTACCACTCTGACTGTCTGAGTCAGCTTGGGTTGCTATAATAAAATACCATAAATTGGAAGTTTATTTCTCACATTTCTGGAAGCTAGCAAGTCCAAGATCAAGGTATCAGCAGATTCACTATTGGGTAAGGACCCACTTTCTGGTTCATAGACAATCATTCTCATTTTGTCATCATATTGTGGAAAGGCCACTTTTATAAAAGCACTAATCCCACTCATGACAGCTTTGATTTAATCTCCTCTTCAAAACCCCACCTTTTAAAACCATCATTTTGAGGGTTAGAATTTTAACATGAATTTTGGTGGGATATAATATCCCATCTATAGCACTGATCAATAAGAAACACCATTTATTAAAAAGACCCCTCGTTAAAATGCCAAATTATGTTTCAGTGAGAACATGAATGATGAACAGGAAAAAGTAAAATATATTACTGGAAATACCCACATACCTGACAGTTATACACACACTAATATCCTTTAGATTAAAAAGTGTAACTATTGAAATGTTTTGCAAGTATAGATAAGGTCCTCAGAATAAAATAAATATGCACATATGGATGTCAACTTCATAAAGCTGGAACTATGTGTTCCAGAATTTCCTTCCCTATATGGAAACAGGTTAGAATTGGGCAACCGAGATAGTTGCATCAGATTCAAGAGGCAGAAATGTAGCAATGACTATCACTCTCCCAAGGACTTCAGGGTCTAATGTTGTAATGGACAGACACAAAGGTGTCCAGGTGGACCCAGCTTATCCTCCCTTTTCTCCAACTTGTGTCTAGTTCTCTTTCCCAACTACTGGCCAAGTGGACCAACAACAGCCTCGCCCCACCAGCAGGTGCTTATCTGTGTGCCCACACAGGTGTTAACTGCACAGACCAGTGCCCTTCGTTGTCCCCAAGCGGCAGCTTGCTTGTCAGATATCCAGAAAGTTCATTACTTGTTCACTGTTTCAGTGCTTTAGGAGGTGGATTAGTAACTTCTCTCTGACCTCGCAGCTCCTCTGTTAGAATTTTTACTTCCTCGGCTCCTCCTGAAATTGTATAATAAATCTCTTATCACACATTACTCATAGGAGTTCTGCTTCCTTAATTGGACCCTAACTGATACCATGTATTTCTAAAGCCAGACCCTGTATATTAGCATGTATCTTTCCTCCAATTTCATAAAATTAGAAATTAATGACTGTTGGTAATAATAATTTTACCTTAATTTTAAGAGTTTTTTGGGATAAAACTGGCTATACCTTCATACAAAGACCAACTGCATTTATATTAGATACTAAATAACTTCTGGAGAACCTTTTGTAATATTATATACTAGTAATATGAAAGTAAATTAAGACCAATGATTCTGATTATTTATATGAGAATATCAAATGTTATCATTTTTTATTTTTCATTTCCATTTTTAAAATATTTGCCTGTGTGGTTAATGTATGTTAAACAAATATGTTTAATATGTATTCAATATATACTGTTATTTCAAATACATATTAAATAATATAACTGATAGCAGGAAAAAGGAATGTTTTATCTCTTCCCTTTTTCAATGTCTTACTACAGAAAAACATGTCCATAACATAAAGAAGGGTTTAAAGAATCAATTTATTTAACCCAAAAGAGGCTTAAATGCTAATTCACCCTAAACTTTCTTCCCATTCTTGTAATTGCATTCTTTCACTATAAATAGATAGTTTTACTATTTATAGTATTACTATACTATAACATAATAGTATATTATATATACTATACTATATATATATATAATATGATAGTATATACCATATTTTTCTTAAGAGCATAGTTTTTGAGAGCAAGAATTGTATCCAATCAATATTAGTATTAACAATGACTAGCACAGTACCTGACACATACTTGGTACAACATATTTTGAAAAAATGAATGAATAAAACTCTTGGCCACCCCTGCCTTCTGTCAGGTAGCTTCTTCTAGTTATTATGGCTACATAACAAATTATTCCAAAACTTAGTGGCTAAAACCAGAAGTTGTTATCTGTCATTGTTTCTGTGGTTCAGTAATTAGTATGACACTCAGCTGGGTGGTTCCGGCTCGGGGGTCTCTTATGCGTCAGATGTAGCAGAGATTTCAAGCATCTCAAAGATTTCCTCATTCTTTTGAATGAGCAATCAAACAGCTGGGGCTGGAGCAGGTGGGGCTCCTTGAGCATCTCTTCTGTGGATCTTTGTCGTCTCTCCATATGATCTCTCTCACATGGTGGCTTCAGTGTAGCCAGACTTGTTCAGTTGGCTCAAGATTCACAAGTCATGTATCCTTTTATAGAAAGAGTGTCAAAAAACTTGAGAACAGATTGTAAAATCACCACATACTTTATACATTTTACTTCAGGCAAGTCTCCAATGCTTTCTTAAGTCACACTATCCTTAAGTATTGATACTTAATATTTAATGTAAAAGTGAGGGCCTATGTTTTCTTATTGAAAGCTTCTAATACATCACAAACTGAGAAAATGATTATCACCAATATAACAATGGATTTAACTTGTTACAAAGCTCAACTTTTTCTTCTAAACCATCAACATCCCTCTGAATTTCGAAGTCCTAATTCTGGTTTAGAAACCTTATAATATACAGGGCCATTAAAAAGTATGCTGTCTGGGGTTCCTGGGTGTCTCAGTCAGGTAAGCATCCAACTCTTGATTTTGGCTCAGGTCATGATTTCAGGATTGTGAAATTAAGCCCTATATGGGGCTCCGTGCTCAGTGGGGAGTCTGCTTGAGATACTCTCTCTCCCTCTCCCTCTGCCTCTCTTTCCCATGCTCTTTCTCTCTCTCTAAAATAATAAATAAATAAATCTTTTTAAAAAGAGAGAGTAGTGTGCCTGTAAGAGGGAGTTCAGATGGAGCCCAGCAAAGTTTTAAGGCCTGGACACACATCATTTCTGCTGAATGGTCCATGAGCAACATGCAAGTTTCTGTTAATGGAAAGGTATCACCAGAGAGCAAAGAAAAGATATTCAGGTAACTTTGGGAGCTTATTCCAATGGCTAAGAATAGTTTTCAGTTACTGAGACAATTCAGTGTGCTTCCCTATATCTGAAACATACTGTGGTGTAGTTTCTCAAAATTCATTTCCTGATTTCTTTGTGATCTTGTGTCCCCTCTGCTTAGGCCTAGCCAAATTCCCATCTTCCAAATATGCCTTCCTGTCTATATTTATAGCATCATCTCTGTGCTCTACTTACCTTAGCAACTTTACTTTTGTTAGTTGAGAACCTTTCCATTCATTAAACAAACACATATTAATTGCCATCTGCATACCAGACACTATTCTATATATTTGGGCATTTTAAATAAAAAAAATAAATATTGCTGTCTTATAAATCTACAATTAGCATAACAAATAAGTAAACTATATAATTATAAGTGTTGTGGATAAAATAGAGCAGGATAAGGTGGATAGGAGTAGGGTGGGGGACAGTAAATTGCTACCAAAAGCTTTGCATTCAAAATATACCTTTGATATATGCTTCAAGATATGGATATTTTAGAAGTAAAAAAAAAAAAAACCTTTCTTTCTCATTCCTGCAACTCCCCTAATTTTCCTCAAGGTACTATATGTGTTTTAGAAAGAGGTGTGGAAAAGAAAGACATATAGATTCATATTTCAGCATGCTCTCTCACTATACCAATATTACAGTTTACAGACACCAAGGGCAAAGATCTTCTTAAAATTGTTAAATTCCTCATTCATGCTAAGACATACTATTATTTTTAAATGATTTCCTTCAAGAAAGATGGAAAAACCACATAAATATATATAATGACCACCAAACCACCTTGTTAATAAGGTGAATACACGTCTACATTAACACAGTCAGTTGAAAATGCAACAGAGCATAATATAACGCCATTAACATAAAAAATAGTGTGTAAGAAAGGTATGAAATCTGCCCTGAGCTTCTGTCACAAAATCATTCTGAAAAATAAACAAAATAAAAATCAGAGCACGGAAAAACATTGAGCAATAGAGGGAATCAAAGGATTGATCTTGAAATGTGGCTCTTTCTTTACTGATTATTGTAAACTACAGTGCTGTGGTGAAAAAATTGTTGAAATAAGAAATGTTTTTCCCTCACTTTCACATAACCCTATATCATACTATGTCTGTGTTTCAGGCATGTGGTGTGATAGAAAAGCACTAAGAACCTAAGTCATATGTGGTTGATGTGTTTTAAAATGTCCTTATCCTTTTGACAAGATAAAATTGTGTGTGTGTGTGTGTGTGTGTAAAGGGAGGGGAGGAAAAGTTTTGGGGGGGGTTGGCGACAGAGAGAGAGTAGAAGTGACTTCTCCAGTCTGGAAAAGTCTGTGGGTGGTAATGCAAGAAGAACAAGGACCCATATAGGACCAGGTTTTGAAGACACACTGATAAAGGCACAGAAGTCAGAAGGAATGGCTGTATGATGTACACTGGAGCCAGGTGTAAGGGAAAAAGTCTCAACATCATCAAATATTTTAGGCCACCAATGTAAGGTATGTCAAAATATAATTTTTTAAATGTTAAGAACTTAATTTTCACAAAAAATGGGGAGTGTGTGTCAACTCATTAATTAGGTTATCATCAGAATGACAAAGCTGGTTCAAAGAAGGATAAAGAAACTCATGCACACATAGTCAATGAAAAAGAAATAGAGAATTCCAGAATAAAATTGCGAAGTTACAAAACCAGTTAATGTTGTATTACAGGACAATGAAAAACAATCTTTAGAATTACCTGTTTTATGGAACAGAAATAATTTGTATCCCTTCACAATAAAACAATTTCATCTTATTGGATTTTTAAAAATAAAATCTATTCATATAAGGTTGTAAAAGGTCTTATGCAATGGTAACTAAATCAAATAAATATACTTTATTCTAGAGGATCAGAAAAGCTTGTCATACAAAGCCCCAGCATAACAATGAAAGTCATGTAGTCAATTATTTTTTTTGGCCTTACTTCCAATTTTGGATTTGCTTTCTTTACAGATAAAATCTATAAATGTACTGAATGGAGCACTGGGTGTTATACGCAAACAATGAATCATGGAACACTACATCAAAAACTAATGATGTAATGTATGGTGATTAATATAACATAATAAAAAAAAACCTATAAACCCATCCAAAATAAAGGAATAGCTACAGGATTAGATACAATAGGGCAAGCTGGCAGAAAGTATTTAACTACAGTTGACCCTTGAACAACGTAGGGGATTAGGGACATCAAAAATCTGCACACTCAAAAATCTGCATCTAACTTTTGACTCCCTAAAAACTTGACTATTGTTCACTGAAAGCCTTACCATTACATTAGTAGTTGACAAACACATATTTTGTGTGTTATATGTGTTATATACTGTATTTTTTAAGTAAGCTAGAGAGATGAAAATATTAAGAAATCATAAGGAAAAGAAAATACATTTACAGTACTGAATTGTAAAAATTCATGGATAAATGGATCTGCACAGTTCAAATTCGTGTTGTTCAAGAGTCAGCTACTATAAAGACATCTAGATGGACACCTGGAAACCCTGGCACAATCATATGAGTAGGAGGAAAGGAAAAGCCAAATGACTTTGGTTAATTTTTCCACAAGCCAGGCAGGATAGGGATTTGGATATGGACTTAGCAAAGAGTAATAATAAATGTAATACTTTTGTGCAACCTAGGGTTATGTCTAAAATTTATTCTTAATAACAACACAATTAGATCATAAGATACTAAATGCTCACAAGAAGAACACCAGAACTCAGGAGAAAATCAAAATAAATTTGTCTTTCTTAAAAATGACTGTGTTTACAATAAGATGTGGTTGTTATGGGACAATGTGGAATGAATGAACATCAACCGAAGAAAACACTATAATATGATAAAAAGCAGTCCATCCTCTCGGAGATTATGGAAAGTCTGTTTCTTTGATTTTGGCTTAAGATACTACAAAACCTTAACCTATGATAGTGGTGGGCATCAGGCTGTCATACATTTTCCATGTTTCCGCTGAGCAGACCAGCTTGATGCCCCTCTGTCCCAAGCTGAAGTCAAGGTGAGGTGGAAAAGTGAGGTTACAAACAGTGTCCTAGTATTGATAACAGAGTAAATTGTTACTCTGTTCTCTTATTAAAATTGATTGTGTTGTGTTAACAGGCCTTCTCAGAATCCTGTTCTCTCCTCACTGTGAAACCTCCAGCAAGTCATTTCTCTCTCAAGGCCTGGGATTTCCCATCTATGAAGCTAAGGGTCAGACTCCAGCCTCTTTCCAGGTCTCACAGCGTGTGCCTAACACACCTGACCACTAAGCTGTTTATCGAAGCAGGGCTACCCAGCATTGAAACCAGAACTGCAGAAGAAACAGCCAAAAACCTAGAGCAAGACAGAGAAATGCCCTGTTTTTTAAATAATCATCTAATTACCAAGATAAATTAGAACAATTTTTAATCACACAAAGTGAAATTAAATTCAAATTTTCAAAAGCATACCTTTGAAGAAATCAAGGATTGGTCACATAAAAGAAAAGAATGTCGACAGTCTTAAGTAATTCCTTAAATCCACACGGGGCAGTGTTTTAAAAACTAAACACACACACATACACACACACAAATCTCATATAAAAACTCACTCAAAGGATAACAAAAAGAAAAAAAAAAAAGAAAGACAAAAGTGTCTGTTATGCTCAAAGATATTTGGATACAACTCAGGAAATTCGGGATCAACACAGACAAATGGATAAATGGGGGTAATCAGGAGAGTTAGACTTTTTTCAGTGCAGCCTGACTTGAACTCTCTTTTAGACAAGTCCTTTGTGTTGTATACACATCACAGTATTCTGGATACCTTGTTTACAGGCACAGACTTCTGCAAGAAGCATGTATTTTTTTCCCACTATTTCATTTGCCGTAAAACAAATTCTCTCCCCAGTGGGGTTGGAAGGCAAGACGTGAGACAGCCTGGTCATCTTTCAACATTCCTGACGGCAAAGGATCTTCTTTAAACATCAAAAGAAAAGCCTTCACAGCATTCAGCAAAAAAATTAAAAAAAACAATGAAGCTCATATTTATTCTGCAACCCTGGAGGGTTTCCAAGAACCAGGTGATCTGTCATCAAAGAAACTGCAGGCCTGTGGGGCCAGGCGTCAGGAATGCAGACCTTCCTTGAAGGAACTTGAGATTAAATGACAGCATTCCATAGACATGGGAGCTCTGAAAAAACTCTCCTGGTACAGAAATGTATTAACTCTCAGGGGTGTTTTCAATGCAGAGTGCAAGCAGTTTAGCAGCCTGCCTCCCACTGATGTTAATCCTAATCTGCCACTTTCCACCTGGACCCTACAGCTTTCTTTTTTTGCTCCCAGAGAGTTCATATTGTTGCTGATGAGAAAAAAAGAATAAATGAAATCATTTGGCTTACAGGATCAGGCATCAATACACTCAATTGATATCCATTTCAAAACTGCTTGGAGCACTGGGTGTTATACGAAAACAATGAATCGTGGATCACTACATCAAAAACTAATGATGGCTGTCTGTATGGTGACTAACATAACATAATAAAATTAAATTAAATTAAAAAAAAAAAACATTGAAACGGTTGTCTGTGAACTTTCACTGAGGCCAAAATGTGTGAAAGATAATATAAGTATTTCTGTTAGACCAACGAGCAAAATGTTTATTTATTCTTTTAAAATCATTGAATTTTAAGTACATATTTTCCAATAGGTAAGCCATTAATCGTTTTGGCATTATATTAATCTTAATCTATATTAATATATAATATTAATCTATATTAATACTTATTTCATGTGCATTTTTCATTAATCCTTTTAGAATTCTTTGCTTCTTACATGTCCACTAGGAGTAGTAAACTCTCTTCCCAGAAAAAGGCACATATATCCAAATTCATTAACACAATTTCAGAAATCTTGCAAACTGCCAAAAACCCACTCATGTATATAATTCCCAATTTAAGAATCTGACAAATCCACCTAAATATAAAACTATTCTCTGTGTTTGCAGCATAAGAGCAGTAAATGTAATTTGAGGTATTTGAAGGAATGGTGCTAAATAAAGCTATTGTATTTTCCATTACAATTCTTCTTCCCTCTAATGAAGAGAATCTCTCAATGTTACCTTTTTGCCTGTGGTATGGTTTTTGGTATATTCCGGCGCCAGAAATGTGACCATTTTAATGAAATCAATTAAGCTTCCAATTAATTTGATAAAAACCATCAGCAACCAGAGTTAGTAACTACTCATTTTATTCAATTAAATCACCGAAGATATTTATTCAGTAAACATTATGTGAATTGGTGAAGCCAATTCATATTCTCTGCGAGCTCACTTCCAAAATCATTCTCATGATTTTAATCTCTTATGAAGTGGCAAACAGGCCATGGTCCCCTTCAGCATCTCTAGTAACAATCATTTACCGAAATGACAATAGCAATAAATTACAGTTTCCAACTTGTGTATAGTACGTTATGTCAAAGCAAGGCCTTAATACCTGACTAACATTTGCCTTTGATTGAATTCCTACCATGTTCAGGGCACTCCATGGAGTTAGAAACTGAAGTAGAAAACTTAATTTCTGCCCTTCAGCATCTTTACAACGCGGTTGACAGATGGGAGTGGGATGGATAGCACCAGTAGAAATATAAATACACATCTACAAATGCAGAAACACAGTCACAATCTACTACTATTTTACAGAGTATTACACAAAGGTTAAGTAACAAAGGATCTGGGGATGATAACAGAAAAATGACACCATCCTGAACGAGTACCAAGAGCTTTGGGGGGCAGGGGAGAAGGGTGAAGGGCATGGTTTAAAGGACAGTTTCAAAATAATTCTATTTTAAATATTACCTGAAATTCTTCATGTCAGAAAAATTTTTAAGTGTTTGGACAATACATTTATTTTATGGAATTGACAATATAATTGAGGATGTCACTAGAAATTAGAACACTGATAATCCATTATATGAAAAGGTCCCATATCTGAACAGGAATCGTCCTGTCCAGGTATCATCCTCTGGGTGCTGTTCTGTCCATGCTGAGCACAAAAATATTGAGAGTAAATATTAACTAAGTCTATTAGGATAAACATCCCTACTGAAATCAGAGGGAATCTTTACTTGAGACTTTACATAAAAACCTAAATAATTAGTAAATCAGAAATTACCCTATAGTATGTATTATATACATCAGTTTATTTTGATATATGTTAATAGTAACCAACACATATAAGTAGCTATATAAACACAGACATATTTGTTAGTTTGTTGCTGATACCCTTGACTCAATGTGGCCTGGGAATGTTTTATTTTGATTCTGATTCCAAACTCAAAGGTGTCAGGTTTCCAAAATGGAAAAATGCCAATAAAAGGAACCCTAACTCTTTTCTTCTTTTTCTAAACTCTTAGAACATTTTATCAATACTTCTCTTGTAGAATTCAGCCCAGTGCTACTTCTTGCACTGAACGTGTGTTGCTTTCCCACCAAATGACAAAGAGAAGTCTGTTATAAAGCATGAGATAGGGCCCCAAGGAAGGGCTTCTGTGTGACAGGAGCAGATTTCTACCTCATTTTTCCTTATGATGGTCAGGGCTGCATCCATGGTAAAGAATAACCACTATATAAATAAGTACTTACAGAGCAGAGACTTTTAAATCTAGGTAACTAGGTGGTCTCAAGAGAAGTACTTAAAATAAAGGAATAATTTGTCATTACCAAACTGTACGTGTAGTATTTTTTTGCTATGCAGAGAAGAATTAATCCTTAGCTGTAAAAAGAACCTTTAATATCAGTTCAAATGACGCCAACACCAAAAGTATGTGTTAATAATGTCATTATGTGAAGCAGATGAGTAAAGAAAAATTATAGTTAGGCAATTTCCCAAATATCATATAAAACATTCACAATTATTTTCCAAAAGTAATTGATTCTTTTTTTAAATCAAGAGTCATAAAATGTTTAATGCTACTTCAGATTTATATTATAAAAGATGAGGTAATATCTTATTACTGCTTAGGAAGCACTGTACAGTTCATTTTGTCTTTAGGAATTTGTCCTGCTCTTGTCTTCATTCAACAGAAATAGGACATACAGGAATTTGATGTACCAAATTCATTCAACAGAATACAAATTGCCTCATAAATGCTCTTCCTGCTCTTTTGATTGGCAGACAGTACCAGCAAGGTGTTTGGAATTGGTGATCATCAAATGTCAGGAAATCGAATGATATTTGATGAAGAGTAGATTCTATTAAATTCCCAGAGGGTAGAGAGCATATCTTATTCATCTCCTAAGAAACCTATCCCTGTGCTTTGTTCCTTAAATATTGCATAATAGTTTTCTTCTCAAGGAAGACTAACCAGAATAACCATTTTTTAGAGCACATTTCCAATGAAAGTAATGTTACTTCATCCAGCCCAAGGAAGCAATGAAGCCAGCTATCCATTGTGAAATAAATATAATCAGAGTTTAATTAAAGTGATCACTTATAATGATAATAACAATAAAACATCTGCCACGCAAGTCAAGATTTATTTGGCTGTACATAAATTAGAGTCCCAGAACAGTCTGAAACAAGAAAGAAAGGGACTATCAGTAATCCACTGATCATTAACACAAACAAAATGTTAAGTTTTAGCCTTGACCCAAATTTACCATCTATCATTTTTTTCCCACTGGAATTAGGGGATTCAGCACTATTAAAACCTAATTAGAATTTTTATCCTTCTCCGACCTACGTCTTCATACTTGTTTCCTGGTGGGCTATTGACTGAAACTAATTGGCAAGTATTTCTGGGAAAGACAAATCTGCTACAAACCCTAGTGCCCATAAAAAGCCACTGAGGTTACCGAAGTGCGTGATAAAAATATGGTTTGCTGAGCTCTACCTTCAGAGATTCTGATTTGGCTGTCCGAAGTGCAAGTCTGGAAAGTGTTTAAAGCAGTCCTTTCTAGATAGGTATCCATGTCAAACACATCACGAGACATTTTATGATGAGCATCTCCTAGGTACTGGCTGTGTGTAAATATAGAGCTTAATGCAAGTAAATGCCAAGAACCATTTTTTGGGATTTCCTAAGCTTTGACTGTCTTCAGATCCCCACAAACTTCTCAATGCCAAGAAAATAAAGAATGAATTCCAGTATGTAGAAGAATCCATATATAATTCTGCTTACTTACCATTTAAAAAGTTTTGTTTTGAATTTGTCATATTAGATGTAGTACCCAAAAGATGGCAATTTGATTGATGTCACCCTGAGAACCTACTCAGAAAAAGCAGATGCAGCTATAAACATCATGCTGCTTTTAGGAAACTTTCCATCATTCTGTACCCACTCCCAACAAGAAAGATTATATAGTTTGGAAAAAGTAGAGCCATGGGCTATAAAAAAAATATCTAGGATTAAAATTTTCTCATAATGTCTACTACCCACATCCTGTCTAATAGATTATAAAAGGCAGTTAAAGAAAAAGAAATGTTCCATTTAAATGAACATAAAACAGTAGGCAGTAATAGCCTTAAAAGACCCATAATAAAGGCAATGATAATCTAAATAGACTTCTAAAGAACAAGAGCTATAAATAATACTTGTGCAGTGGACCTTTTTATATGTGACCCTATTCAGGTCTCTCAATAATTCTGTGAACACAGAAATATTTGTATCTTATCCTATGACAAAGTGAAGCTCATAGAGATCAGAGGCTTTGCTCATTAGCACAAAATTAGTAAGCAGAAAAGCAGAGAATTGCACCTAGATTTCCTAGCTTCATATTTTACATCAAATGCCCAATTCAAGATTCCAGAATGTCTAAGTATCTAAAGCAGCAGTTCTTATATTCAATGGTATAATCCACCAGTAAGAACATATTTCATAAATAATACGTGGATCATTTACTTTTTTCAATATAAGAGATTCAGTGTTATTTCTACTATAATGGTCATCTTAAGTGCATACATGGATATGGTTTCTTTCTTGGCAGAAGAAAATATAGATACACAGCTAGAGTGCAGGGAATTGCAGAAATCCAGATCAAACCTATCCTGATGGATCTTCCCCATGTATGATACCATGGAGAACACTTGTCCCTATAGAGTCTCATATGTCTACTTAACATTTAGACTAAGCCCTTATAAAATAAACACAAAAATAACTCAAAGCTATAGATTTTGATAATGAATAAATAATTAAAAGAAGAGAAGGGGGAGGGGGGAGAGAATGAGAAGGAGGAGAAGCAGTGACTGCCCTCATGGCCACTGCCGCCTTGTTAAAGAAGAAGAGGAGGTCTCTCCTCATTGCAGATTACCACTGGTCTTAAAAAACAGGAAATGATATCCTCCCTTCCTCTTCTGTCTCCCTTTTCCCAGCCCCCACTAAGCCCCAACACTTCTAGTGGTCTTGCCTGGAGGTAAGAGGGAGGAGGACAGAGGCCCTGCCATATCCCGCAGCCTCCTTGGTCTCTAGAGGTACTGAGACAGGGTGCTTTCCAGAAGAAGGGAAGCCTTTAGGGAAGCCATCCCCCGAGCCTGGACCTAAGCAAGGAGGTCATGTCCCATCGCACCTCTTGTTTCTGGATCTTTGCTCCCCTTTGAGTGTGTGTGTGTGTGTGTGTGTGTTTTAATTTTCTTTATGGAAAAGTGGACAAAAATAATATATAGAGAGAGGTATTTAACTGCAATAAACTGGCACCATGTGACCCCGCCTTGTCAAGACAAAACAAAACAAAACAAAACAAAAAACAAAAAACCCTAGAAGTATTTTTCCTTTTTGAAATTTCTTCTTCCAGTCTTCTAGTAGGAAAGTAGAACATCTAGAAGAATGTTTGCGCATAATAGGTGCTCAATAGATATGGGTAGCATTCTTGAGTCAAAGATTTCATTGACATCTTGAGGGATAGGAAGAGGAGAACAAAGAGGAAATAGGTTATTATTATCTTCAACTTACATATAAAGGAAGTTAAGTAAGATCACACAGATTTAAGTGATGGAGTCAGAATCTGAACCCAGGCAGCCCAAGCCCAGAGTCCACATCCTTAACTGCTGCATTACATCCCCTTCTTGTGTCTTCTCTTGCTTTCTGAATTGTTTAAGCTGCCATAAAGCTCCCTAAAGGGCAAACAAGAGGGATTGCTCTAAAGGGTTTCAAATGGTTTTCCAAGAGCAAAATCTATTCAGAGAATGATAAAATGCAAAAATGATCTCAGGTATCATCTAGTCCAGACCAACCAACATCCCTTTTGGAGCCATTATATAAAATAGCTAAAAACTTAAGTTTAGCTGTGTGTTCAATATCTTAGAGCAAGTCAATGGCCATACTGGAACTCAGAACTACAGTCACCTGACAATTAGTTCAAATCACTCTACTCAGCTCTCCATGGGCCTTGATTTATCTACTAACAGTAGTGGATTAAGTATAGCACTCAGGTATATTGATAACCCTAAGGTTGCAACCTAATCTTTAGCTGCTCCTATCAGCTGTGGTGGTTTACCCTATAGAATCGTAGACCCCACCCCCATACTGTGAGGGATCCCTAGAGATCTAACTATCTATTCCATTTCTAAGAATCTACTTCTACTTCTAAAATCAAGACAAGACTTGATCCTACAGAACACACTCTACTCTGAACACCATATAATACACAGATGTAGGGATGTGAAAATTTTAACACACTATACCCTGATGTCTGATAAAAATGTAACATCTTTGTTTCTTACTAATGGATCTAATCTTCATCCAGGGCCTTACACACAACGGAATAGGGGGACACAGAGAGAGAAATAAACTTTAAATATGGTGAAAAATTATATCTCAGTCCATTCCAGTTTAAATAATCTCCTCTATTCATCATTTTCTGGTAAATTTTTAGTCTTTTAGCTTTATTCTCTCCCCTCCATCCTTCTCCAAAATGATTTGAGATGGTATCTGGGAATTTAATCTGGGCCATCATAGATGGAGGTATAAAGTGGCCATTTGGTCTAGGTTGTATTTTGGAACCCTTTACAGTCTCAGCAGCAGAGTGGCTGATATGTTCTAATCCCAGAGCTGGCCTTTTTAAGCTGTGCTTATGGCAGTCACCACCTCTAGTTGAGGAGGAGTCTGCAACTCACTGGCCCTTTTATCTTGACCCCTAGTAGTACTGTACTGCCGATTCTCCCAGGTCTCCTGCATGACTTTACCAGGTCCCAAGGAAACTTCTGTATACACTATTAACCACATAGCCACATGGCAGAAGCAGAGCTTTGCTTGGGGCTCACTCTTCTCAACTATCTAATAACTTCACTCCCTACTGCTGTGTTCTCACTCTGTTACCTCTTGGAAGTTGCATGCTGCTGCTTCTCTCTTAGATGCCTGAAGTCTCTCCCAGCCTGTACTCAGAAATGTGTCATTAGCTTTTATGCTGAGGAGAAAGTAGAGCCATTAATTGACTTCCCTGTTTCTCACAATCCTCTAGGACAAAGCTAGGTGGTCTTCTCACCCACTCTTATGAGGAAAAAAACTCTAAGATGCATTCTCAGTTTTTTGCACCCTGGTTCATTGTAGAATTTTATGATGGAGTCCCTCAGGAATAATTATTGATAGAGACATGAAAGTTAAATGAGTTTAGAAAATCTTCCTCCCAATTCAGCTTGTTTTCATGATTATGATCTTGAGGATTCAAAATGCTTCTATTTTTTTTAAAGATTTTTTTTATTTATTTATTTGAGACAGAGAATGAGAGAGAGAGAGCACATGAGAGGGGGGAGGGTCAGAGGCAGAAGCAGGCTCCCTGCCGAGCAGGGAGCCCAATGCGGGACTCGATCCCGGGACTCCAGTATCATGACCTGAGCCGAAGGCAGTCGCTTAACCAACTGAGCCACCCAGGCGCCCGCTTCTCTCTATTTAAGAGCTAAATATTGACTTTACTTAGCACTGATGCTAATACAATTCTGATCATACAAAACAGTCCTCTGGCTGCAGGAAAGGGAGATCGGGCAAAAAAAAATGGGGAAAAAAAACATATTGATGTATTTCAGAAATAGTAAAAAGCCCAAGGAATGGGCTTAGTCAATCAGAGGAGAAATCATGGCTCACCCTGAACTTCATGCAGCTTCCTCTGAAAAGTCACAAACTAAGTCAATAGCTAAGTTTCCAGTGTCTGAGAAAGTGTGTTAATTTTGAGACCAGCTGGACACTTCCTTGCCTCCTGACCACGTTGGTTACTCAGCTAAGGGGGATGGAATCCTTCTCTTGAAACTTTGCTGAATCTCCTAGAGCCAAAAGAGGCTTTAACAACTAGGTCCTAGAAATTAATAACTGGCAGATAGCATATTTGTCACTCTTCAGATTTTCAGATGAAATATAAAATTTCCACTCCCATTCTGGAAAAAAAAAATAATAATTTGTGAAAGACACCTTTGTGAAAGACACCCACTACCCAGACTTTGTTTAGTATCCATAAGCATATTTCAAACAAGATATTCGTAATTTAAATGAGTCAGATCATCAAATACTTTCATCTCTCATTAAGAAAAAAACACTACATTTTGTGTCATTTCAAAGTGAGAAGTTAGGAGGATTCCCCGTTTGTTTTATATGAAACAGAACAGGTTAAGGACTTCATTTGCCTCGCATTTTCTTTGAGAATCATCACTGAGCCCCCTTTCCTTTAATAAAATTAATTTAATTATACAAAATCAATTTTTGAGGTAGAAAATGAGTATTGGATTTTTTCTTTGTGAAAGTCTTTTTACTAGGAAGGGTACACTTAATTTTTTTTCATACTGAAATTGTCAAATGTTTGAGCTCAAGTTTACAATTTCCACTAGTGAAGGCTAGCACAAGTCTGCTGATCTAACATTTGAGAACTAATATATGTGTCCAGCATTGAATAAAGGTAACAACAGGCCCTTTTCAAAATATATGATCTTTCATATACTTGTGGTAAACCATTTTGAAACATTATCGTACCTTTTAATTATAACAGCAATATCTGCTTATGTAAGAAATTGAAAAAGAAAAGTGTGTAAAAAATAAAGACTAATTGAAAACCTACCACATAATGCAATAACAACTTTTACTATTCTGATCTATATCCTTCTAGACTATACATAGTATGTGTTTATATATACATGGTTTTTTAATTACATAATATGATACTAAATTTATTACTTTGGGGTGTTCATAGCTCACTATCACTCCATACACCACCAAAACTGATAAAATTTGTTGTTGTTTTTTTTTATCACACATACTAAACTGCCCCATCTTTTCCAGGCTTTTATTATGCAGAAACAGAGAAATAAGTAGGAAAAAGCAAAAGTTGAAGAACAAAGACAGGTGATTTGCTTCAGTTGGAAGATATTGAGAGTGGTGAGATGTACAGATAGGACTTTGAAGATGTTTTGCTGTGCACTGAGAATGTGTACTTTATACCATAATTACATAATAAGTTTTGTACTGGACTCTGTACTTTGAACCAACAGAGCTCAAAATAGAATGCATTGGCCCTCATCTATTCAGATTATTTGAAATATTATTTTTTCTAGTTAATATATTATGAGTCCTTGTCAATAAGATTCATCCCTATCATTTTTAAAAGTTGCAAATATTCCACTCTGTATTTTTTAAAGATTTTATTTATTTATTTATTTATTTATTTATTTATTTATTTGAGGGAGAGAGAGCATGCAAACAGAGGGAGGGAGAGGGACAAGCAGACTCTGCACTGAGCACAGAGCCCAACACGGAGCTCAATCACATGACCCCTAAGATCATGACCTGAGCCAAAATGAAGAGTTGGATGCTTAACCAACTGAGCCACCCAGGCACCCCTCCACTCTTATTTTAAGAGTAATTTAAACACCCCTCATCTGACACAATTTTAAGTTGTTTCCAATTTTCAAAAGTTAACAAGTTTACAGATAAAGCTGTACAGCTTCCCAAAGATTCTATTAAAGTTATTTCTTAGAAGTACAATTTATGGGTCAAAAGCAATACACTCTTTTGGTCTTTTGGTACCTGTTAGTTAATAACCCTCCAAAAAAGTTTGTGTATTCCTATTTACCACGAGTGAGATAGTTATGTTTCTCACACCCACACCAGTACTGATTATTTTCAATTTTGTTTTTAATTTGCTGGTTGAACTGAAAAACACAAAAAAATGATAGGTACTTTTAAATTCCACTGCTTGATAATGACAGAGTACATCTTATCATAAATGTATTGACCAAAAATTATCATTGACACTAGGATGTGCTGAAGAGGCCAAGAATTCTCATTGCAAATCCAGGAAATATCTTTATTGTTTGCTTAAATTGTTTAAGTGAAAACCTGGTTAAAATAACATAGTAAAGAAATGTACTACAGAGCACAATAAAATCTAAGAGAATGCTAACCCTTCCAGATGAATAGCTCTATTAAGAGAATGTCTTTTTATATACTAAATCAATTTTACCAGAATAATAAAAACCCCTTAAATGAATGTCTATGAAGGAAAAATAGTATAGTAATCAGTACCCAAGTAGATTCCTTTGAACGTCAAATAACTATATTTTGAAAACAACCTACTTTGTGTGTGTGTGTGTGTAGGCACAAAATGAATATTTCCAATATATCCTTTTAGCAAACAGCTCTATTTTATAGTTTCTTGAAGTCCACTTTTTAAAACACGGCCATTACATAAAAGTAAATACTTTTCTAATAGTTTTTCCTATAAGAACAATTCATCTAACTTTTCCTTTTCTAGAACTTTCAAGACTTTATCCAGCTTTAGCAAGATTGGGGACCACACATTTCAACAATATTGTCTACATATAATGACATATCCTCAGGGTATCATTATTCAAAAAGTAGAGAGAAAACATTATGCTTCTCGTGTTTCACAAGCCTTATTATTTGTTTTACCTTTGGTTTTTAGAAGACATGATAGTTGTACATGTAATATCAACTTTGTAGGAGTTAATACAGAATTATTAACAAATACAGCTATCCCTTAAATGTTGATGTTGCCCAGGATTCCGTTCTTGACCCTCTGTTTCCCTTCTCTGCAGTGATCTTATTTAAATCCTACCCAGAACAAACTAATTACGTCCAAGAAGAACTCATAATCTCTTTATCCCTTATCGCCCCCATATACACACGCATAAACCTGCTCTTCTCCCCAGAGTTTTTCATGAACTGTTACCCTGTTCCAAACAAGTAAAGTCAATCCAGACTTCCTTCCTAACTCCCAAAATCGAATCAGTCACCAAGTTTTATTGATTCCACTCCTTAAATATCTCTTTAATGTGTCTTTTCGCCCATGCCTATTGACACACCCTGAATTTAGATCTTGATTACTATAACAGCATTCTAAGTTCCTTTTTTTTAATTCTAATCTTCTAATCTAAACTCTAGTCCTCCCCTAATCAATTCTCCTTAATGGTATCAGAAGGATCATTCTAAAATTTAGGTCTGATTTTACACTGACCTTCTAGAAAACATAAGCATAGATTTTTGAAACTCCTTAGCTTGACACACAAGTCTCCATTTATTCTGATGCCTGCCTACGCTGCAGTTTCATCTCCCAACACTCACGCACACACATCCTAGCTGTCAGCAATTCAGAATGGCTTGATGTTCCCTGAATTTGCCTCATTCTTTCTCCTGTCCATTTCTCTGCATGCATTATTCTCCCCTTCCTATTCTCTCTACCCTCTGTCTTGGTGATGTAGCTCCTTTAAGACCCAATTACATCTGACACTAATGATGTATTATATGTTGGTTAATTGAATTTAAATTTTAAAAAAAAGACTCAATTAAAAATTCACCTCTCCCAAACAAGCCATTCTTAGATCATGTCACAATGGGTATACTTCTCTATGATTTCATAGGAGACAGTGCTTACACTTTTTCCTCTATTAAAGGGAAATCTCCTTGACAAAAAGACCTCTTTCTTCATATATGTGTCCCTAGCACCTAGCACAATGCCCAGTCAAAATAAGCCCTCAAAAAAATGAACGTATAAGATAAGGAGCTCCTGTCTTACAGGTATTTAAACAGGAGTTAGATTTCCATCTATCAAAGATGACTTAGAAAAGGTTGAATGGGATCAAATCTGTTTAGAACACTTAAATTCTATTGTATATATAACTCAATTAACAAAATTAATGAAACAGTGCAAATGTATTTAGTTATTGTCAGTACCAAGCAGTTGCTTGGGTGGGGGGTACTTTTATCCTACCCAATATCATTGGTCCCTCAAAATTATCTTAACACAATATAGACTAAGTAAAAATATTATGCTTTATAGAAAATCCAGCTGTTGGAAGACAATTCTTCATGAATCTTTCTTGTTTTTCTGTACTTCTTGTGAGCAAAGGCACTAACAATCTTTGCTCCAAACTGTATTTCCAAGGACATTTGTGTAGTGAGCAGTTGTGGAGGATAGAGATAGTGTGTCCCTCTGGAGGAAAGGGTAGGTTTGGTTACTTTCCAGTGTAATAAAGATAATATCTCCCTTCAGAATTAAAGGCAGATTTGTTTACACTCCATTATGAAATATCTGAGTTCCCTAAATTTGAGTTTCCTCAGATGTGATGAAACCCACCAAATATGAGCATCTCTGGGTCCTTTCCTTTCACTTCCATGGGGGTGGGAGACAAGAGGAAATCAGTCAAGCACGTATCTCATGTGGCTTGCTATATAGTGGGTAATAAAGGCTTCTGTCTTATACCGGGTGTCTTGTTTCTTCCAGCATCTGCGAAACTATAACAAGCTGACTTGTTAAACAGCAAACAGGATACATTCTGAGGACCATCACTGTTCTTAGAGTTACTTTATGATAAAACCTACCATTCAAACCAGATTACCAGTCCAAAGCCCATCCTGTAAAAAAATTTTAAAAATTAAAATTAAAAAATTAAATAAATAAATAAATAATAACTCTGGAACAATTTCCATCCATAGGTTACCATAGAGTACACTTAGTTAACCAGCTGAGTATTTGGCCCTAACACATTAAACATCCAAACACAGAAAATAACCATGATCAAGCATGATTCTTTTTATCAAGAATATACTGCTTCTTGGGCGCCTGGGTGGCTCAGTTGGTTAAGCGACTGCCTTTGGCTCAGGTCATGATCCTGGAGTCCCGGGATCGAGTCCCGCATCGGGCTCCCTGCTCGGCAGGGAGTCTGCTTCTCCCTCTGACCCTCCTCCCTCTCATGCTCTCTCTCATTCTCTCTGTCTCAAATAAATAAATAAAATCTTTAAAAAAAAAAAGAATATACTGCTTCTTCATAAACCAAAAACCATGATTCTTACCCTTGATCCAGCTCAAGCTACTCATATTCAGCCTGACTGGTTGATTGCAGAAGGACTTCCTTTCTTCTGTCTTCTCAAGAATACTTACAAGAAGCAGCCTGTGCTCTTGGAGTATACAGTTGATTAGGTCTACAAATTGTCAATCATATTCATCATTCACCCGGCACAACTTTCACCTCTGACTTGATTAAATTATTTTGGAAGATGCCTGGAGCTCATTGATGCTGAAAGCATGAATCAGCTGTTTATTTGCTATAGTGCATAACAATATTTTATCATTAGAAGGTACTAAATAAATTTTTGTTTAAAATTACAAGCAACTTAAACCAAAATCATTTTAATTCACTAAGGAGAATATTAGCTTAATAAAAAATCAAGTCTTCTTTGCAAAGACTATGGTTTTAAATAGAAAGTGAGTACTTACTGATTACTTGATAAGGAAGCGGTTTAGCACAGTGGTTATCAAGCCAAGGTACACAACAGAATCACTCAGGATGCTAAATTTATCAATCAGAATCCCTGAAGAAGCAGGTCAGAATAATCTCTAGTTTGGAAACTCTTCCCCAGCAGAATCTGAGAAGTAATAAGAATTTGAACTTTCTGCTAGATGACTGTGACCATGAAACCTTTTGGAAATAATCATTATTACACTTAATTTTCAGTTAGAAGATTTGCTAAACAAAACCACATGTAGTAACTAATTTCCAATGCAAAAATTAAATTTTTGAGCTATGATTCTCGTGTATTAGTGCTCCTTCTTAATAGAAAAAAAAAATTGACTCTCACCCTAGTAGTTGTGGTTTTCTTGGACAGTAATTGAATTATATATAATAAACTACATTATTATTAACATAGTAACTTTTTTAAACGTTTTATTTGGCTTCACAGAATTTACATGTACTTGAAAAAGTGTATGTGTTTATGAGTGTATGTGAAAGAAAAGTGTATCTGTTCAAACTGTAGATTACACTTGGTCTACCTGGAAATTCTCTGACTACTTCGAATATTCTTTCTGCTCCTTCCCAGGTATCTGGAAACACAACACTGAGAGAGAGCCACTTTTCAAGAGGATATAGTCCAAGTTTAAAAGTTGAGTTTTTTTGACAGTTAAAAATCAAGACATTAGTTGAAAAGTCATTACATAATAGCATACATTTCTTTTTTTTTAAGATTTTATTTATTTATTTGACAGAGAGAGACACCAACACAAGCAGGGGGAGTGGGAGAGGGAGAAGCAGCCTTCCTGCCAAGCAGGGAGCCCCACGCGGGGCTCAATCCCAGGACCCTGGGATCAGGACCTGAGCCGAAGGCAGACGCTTTAATGACTGAGCCACCCAGGTGCCCCAATAGCATACATTTCTTGTTAAAATACTTAAATACTCAAACTTGACACAGCATCTTTTTATTTGTCCTTATCACACCCCTCTCAGGTGGATCCCATTTACCCTCATTTTCTGAATGTGGATACTGAGATACAGAGAGGTTAAGTGACTTGCTTCAGGTTTTCAGGAGACATAGTTGAAAAGTCCAAATTCCCTGACTGGCGGTTTCTTGTCTGATACATGAGACAGCACTGCCCCTCCCAGGCCACTAAAGGTATACAGGGAGGCATGTTAGAGACAGGATGGTGAAAGCTTATCTTTTGACAGTCGAGTGTATGCTTGATGAGTATCTCCAAGCGGTAATATAGATCTCTTACTGATAAGATGAAGTGGGACTGTACATTTAAGAGTTAACTCTAGTGTAGACAAAAGAAGATTAAATCACATTCAGAAGAAAACAGCATTTGGGAGAAGAGGCCTAAAGATCAAAATTGTAAAAAAAACTTGCTATAGGCTATGAAAAAGACCCTTAAAAAGCAAAAAATGTTATTAGAATATATTTTAGGGACTGTCAAACCAACCCACCTGTTATGGGCTAAATTGTATTCCCCAGAACGCCTATGTTAAAGCCCTAACCCCCAGTATTTTAGACTGTGACTGTATTTGTAGGTAGGGACTTTTAAAAGGTGGCTAATTTAAAATGAAGCCATAAGGGTGGGCCCTAACCCAATGTAACTGACATTCTTAGAAGAAGAGGGAATTTGGATACACAGAGAGACACTAGGGGTGCCCATGCAAAGAAGCTCATGAAGAGGCAGCAAGAAGAGGGCATCTGCAAGCAAGGAGAGAGGTCTCAGGACCTCTAAATAAAATAAATTTCTGTTGTTTAAGCCACCCAGTCTGTGGTATTTTGTTATGACAGCCTTAGCAGACTAGCACACCCATTTTTGTAAATTAATCCAGAAAGGTAAAAGAATATGCCTAAGACCACATAATGGTACATGTGTTCATTGCTGCACTCCTGGGGTCCCTTCCCGAGCTACCCACCTTCAGCGGATGCTGTCAGTGCCTCCCCCACACCCTCCCGGATTCACCTCTGCACAGTAATGCTGACATCTAAGATTGTCTGAGGGTTTTGTTTCTGACTTCATGTTCCCTTTCAGCCTACCTACAGAGTAAATAGTTAATGCCCTGGAAAAGGCTCTAAATAAGTAATAGACAAGGATTTGTTAAATAAACACTCCAGATTCCTCACTCCTTGGTTGGGATAACTATGAGGTTTCTTTTTATCATCTCCCAGAATTCTCCAATGGAGTTAAGCTCTAATTGATAATGTACCTCTTAGGGGTATTCCTTCCCTCCCTCTTACACTTTCCCGTTTCCCTAACAGTGATTTCTAGGATCATCTCCCAAATATTATCCTTTCACTCAAACCCTTGCTTGAGGTCAGCTCCTGGAGGAACCCAAACCAAAATACCGTCTCCATGTCCCTCTGACCCAAATCATCATCCCCATTGACACACTTGAGATCAGGCAGCAGGCGATTCCAGAAGGGCCTAGACAATCGCTAAAGCCTCTATTAAGCAGACAAAATTCTCCTTTAATAAAAATATATTCCTGGGGATCCTGGGTGGCTCAGATGGTTAAGCGTCTGCCTTCGGCTCAGGTCATGATCCCAGCGTCCTGGGATCGAGTCCCGCATCGGGCTCCCTGCTACTTGGGAGCCTGCTTCTCCCTCTGCCTCTCTCTCTCTCTCTCTCATGAATAAATAAAATCTTTAAAATATATATATATATATATTCCTCTCAACTTTGTAATAGTCCTAATATTTAAATTACCTAATAATTAAATTGCCTTTCCATTATCTTTCAAGAAATGTCCATCCTAAAATTACCTCTCTTTGTTGACCATTTTCTCTTGTTCAGTAAATATGTTCATGTCTATCCTCTTTAAAAAAAAAAAAATTAACCCTTCCTTGACTCTGTGGCCTCCTCTAGTTTCTGCTGAGGTCACTGGAACTTCTGTGGTAAAAAGACTCAGTAAGCATACTGCCAAATCTAACAGACACCTTTAGATTTTTACCTTATATAGAAGCTTTAATGCAGTCTAAATTTTCATTTTTTTCTTTGTAGCTTAAGATTTTTGACATCCTTTCTTACACCAATATGAGAAAGTTATTCTCCTATATTTTCTTAGCACTTTAGGTTCAGTGTTTATATTTAGATCCTATTCTAGTTGGACTTTATGTTGTTTCAGTAGAAAGGCCTTCATATATATAATGAAGTTGAGCATTCACTTCTGAAACCCTTCCACCCAGCTTCTTTGACTCTTCTCTCATCTGTCTCCCCTCCTACATTTCTAATCACACATTTATATCTGCGTCGTGTTTCCTCCTTCTGCCTATTCTGGGAATTCCCCAAGGCCTGACCGTTGGCCTATTCTTTTCATGTCACATTCTCCTCTTGGGCAATCTTATCCTCAGTTTTGGCTGACAGCAGTTTTTTTTTTTTTTTTTTTAAAGATTTTATTTATTTATTTGACAGAGAGAGAGAGACAGTGAGAGAGGGAACACAAGCAGGGGGAGTGGGAGAGGGAGAAGCAGGCTTCCCGCCGAGCAGGGAGCCCGATGCGGGGCTCGATCCCAGGACTCTGGGATCATGACCTGAGCCGAAGGCAGCCGCTCAACCGACTGAGCCACCCAGGCGCCCCGTTGGCTGACAGCAGTTTTATATTTATACATTTCCTATTGCAAAGATACCTTAAAATCAACAAATTCAAAAGATTTACTTTTCCTATCCCACCAGTAAAACTTCCTGTTTCTCCAGTATTCTATTCTAGTCTGATTAATCATCCTACCATCTACCTAATCACCCATGTCAGAAATCCAAGAGTAGTCTTGGATTTTTCTCTTCATTTTTGCCTCAAATTACACTTCAATAAATAATAAAGTTCTGATTATTTTCATCCCTAAACATTTATGATATCATTTTCCTCAGCCTCATCTGTATCTCTCTATTAGTCTGGACAATTCAATAATAACATTTTGCCTACATCATTTAGATACCTTCTGTTTTCAATACTGTGCCCCTCAAACCCTTCCTTCCAGACTGCCCCCAGAGCGCTGTAATAGTGGTAGAAATTACTACTGCTCACCAATATTTCAAGCTCTTCTTCCCTCCTGCACATAGAAGAACTCCAGCCTTTCCAGATCTCTTGCAGTTGAGTAGGGCCATGACTCCTTTGGGCCGTGGTATATGTGGGGAAGTGGTTCTTTCCAGGTGAAGGTGATGAAAAGTCCATGTATGAGTTTCCAGTCTGTATTCCCCTACATTATCAACCAAAAACCGGAGGCCGGGGGCAGGGCGGGGGGGGAGCTCTGCAGCCCTATTAGCCAGTGTTTCTCAGTAAATATTTAGGTCTGAGTCCCCAGTTCCTCCAGCCAAAGCCATAAAGACTTGGGGATTAATTTGTTACCACAACCTAAAAGCCTACTGTGACTGACAAAACACTTAAAATTGTGATCATGTCACTCTCCTATATAAAACTGTCCAATGTTTCCTGATTGTTCTGGAAGTATGCTGTAAATGTCTTACATAGCATAAGAAGGACTTTCAGATGTGATCTCTGATTATCTCCATCACTAATGTTCAGGACCTTCACTTTATGTACTAATATACTGAATTTATTTTATATCCCATACAATCATGTCTTCTCATTTTGTCCATACTGTTATCTTTATCTTGAGTTATTTTTCTATTATTTAATTGGATAATTTCTATTCAAACTTTAAGATTCCATTCAAGCGTCAACACCACCAAGAAGTTTTCTTTAAATTCTCAAGCTGATTGTAAATTTCTCCAGGCAATGTTTGATATTTATCTTTTTTATTCTATGCTTCTAGCGCAGTGCATCATATTTAATAAGTACTTGATAGATGTTTCTGGAACTCATCTCACAAAATTATTCCATAAACAAATAATTACAAATAAAAGTTTTAGTCATTTAATCAGACTGATTTTTTCCACAAGGCCAAAATGCATCATTTTTTATTCATATGTGAATTGAATTGATCAGGATTTTTTTAAAAATAAAATATAGTTAATAACATGCACCTGTTTCAGTGTATTTATGCCCTTTGTTTATTTAACTATCCATTCATTCCATACACATTAAGAAAGAAAAGATAATCTTTAAGGAATCTTACCAAGCATTGGAAAAATTTTAGTCTCTTAGTCCAAACAACCATAACTATACCCTGTAGTGACTTCTTTATTTGTTCCCCATTTCTATCTTTGCCTGCTTATATCTTTTCTTCCAAACAGCAGCCAGAGGGATCCTTTTTAAAAAATTGATCACCCATCTCCTCAGTTAAAGAAACTGTCCAAACGGCTTTGCATGCTATTAGAAACAAAATCCAATATTCTTATTATATTGCATCATACTTCACATGATTTAAACCCACTACCTCTCTGATCTCATCTCTTTCTATCCCTCCTTTGCTCACTCTGATCCAGCAATGTCATTCATTTGACATCTCTCAGACATACTGTTACGAATTGAATTGTGTTCCCTCCAAACTTCATATGCAGAAGGCCTAACTCCTAATGTTACTTTATTTGGCGATGGGCCTTTAAAGGGGTAAGTAAGGCTAAGAGAGGTCATAGAATGTTGATAATGTTCTAGTTCTTGTTATGGGTGCTAGTTACCCACATATGTCCTCTATGACAAGTTGTATTCTTGTAATCTGTGTATATTTAGGCGTTTTACATTTCAATTGAAAGATTACTGACAAAAGTCACTGACTGACCTAAAACTTAACAAAGTACCTCTCTGATCATGTTATGTTTTTTTAATATACAAAGTCTGATTAATCATCTAAATCAGTACACCTCTGAGAGTGAATAAGGATGCTATTAATAATTACAACAGGACCATCCTAGGCAAACCACAATGTGTGGTTACTTTATTAAATACCCTAACTGATTCTTTTCTTTACTCCTGCCATAATTACTTATTCAACACAATTGTCAACTTTTTTCTCACGCCTTTGAAGCTTTCTGAGGCCTCAGATGAAGTCAAAACTTCTCCAAGTGCCACAGAATAGCTAGAAAAATAAAACTGATAGTATCAATATCTCCCAATGCCCCAGAACAGCTAGAAAGATAAAATTGGTAATATCAATATAGAAATTTAAGATAACAATATTTGCTCTATTAAAATAAAAGTCTTTGACACCCATGAGTATTCAAAACCAGTCCTCAAGAAACATTGATTGTGATGATTAAGAATGTTGACAATAATGTGAAAAGCAGGGTTAAGACAGAAAGCAGAAGAACATCATAAAGCCCCTTGAGAAACGGAGGCAAAGGCCGGTCCCATTGTAAAAATACAAAACCACTTCTAAAGGTAAAAATAAAACTATTTCTTTGCACATGTGTGAGAGTCTTTTTGCTCAAGAAATATGTTCACTATTATAACTTACCCACTAATCAACCTAAAGTTAGCAGGTGATGCAAGGTCACAGGAGAGAATCATTTTTGTACCAATTTCTCAATTATTCATTTCTCAGGCATTTTTATAGTATGTGAGAAGTGATAATTGAAAGGAAAAAATTGAAAATTACTTTTTAGTGGCCCAACAGGCTAATTCTAGCAAAATCGAGGGGAAGAAATAGATTTATATGTGTATAGTTTTCTATTGTCTGGCTAATGTACCTTGTTAGGATTAAAGAAGGATAAGGGAGTAGTAAGTCTTCCAGAGCAGAGGACAACATTCTAATGTACCATGGCCCACAAACAAGTCATCACAGAAGGCAGCATTAGGACAGGATTCGGATTCGGGAGTCAGCAAAGTTTTAAGCTTTCGTTGTTCCTCATCTCTCACTGCAGCCTCCCAGCATGGGTTCTTGATCAGGACAAGCCACTGGACAGTGCTTCCCTCTGCATGTTCTCTCCTGTGGCCTCCACAGTTTCAACCTTCCCACTCTCAGGGAGACTGGTCAAGAACAACCTTTAAAAAAAAAAATGGTTCAATTGATCGCTTAATAGTTGATGAGATACCTTTTGTGGTGCTTTAAATTATTGTTGTGCTGAACCCTTCTTCACTCCTGACCTTTTGCGGCATCACTTCACATTGATTTTCACCATTTCAGATGTGATTGGAATGAGAGTGAGTCCAGCAGGAGCAAAAGCCCATCCACAAGAGCAGCTTTTCAAATACCTATTTATAGCTCACCCGTGCAAAAGCAAGATTTGAATCTGATTATGAAGAATCAGGAAAATCCCTTCACCTTTTCCCAGTTCCCCAAATAAATACAAACATCCCTCATGGGAAACCTCTAACAGGGCCTTGTCTGTTCTCACAAACTTTTATTTCTGTTGATCCTAGACTCAGTTACATCAGAATATTTTACTTTTGGAGACATCACTTATCAATTCCTTCCAGCATGAGAAGTATGTATAACATGAGCACCAGAGCTGTGCCCCAAGGCAACATTAAACATTCCCTTTCCTACTAAATGATTTTCTGTCAGCTAGTGTGTTTGGCACCCTTGGGAAAGGCAGAGATTCATTTATAGAGAATTATGCTGCACAGTCATAAATTTAATCCACCAAATCAATAGCATTTAGATTTTTTTTAAAAAGATAACCAAGGTGCTATCAATAAGGGTAAAAAAAAATCTTGTTCCTTACTGTTATATCATTTTCACAAATCTAATTATTTGGTGATTGAAAAACAACAGCGTTATAATCCCAACTGGATATGTTAAAACATTAGAATGTAAAGCCTGAGAAAGTGTCAATCAGAAAACTTCCAGGAATGATTCATCAGCACTTTCAGGATGTGACGTTAAAGATAGTCTATCTCTATACACCAGATGTAAAGAAAGCAGATAAGTGGCTCTAAACTGGTGCAGTGATGATCAGATAATATGGTACATTCATTTCTCTCTGTCATGAATCACAGAGTTTTATACTATCCACTTAACATCCTCCTGCATTTTACAGCCTAATGCAGGAATGTCAAACATTTTGATTCACCAAAGGACAAATGAATCATAAACGTTGCAACCAGACACAGGTCTCACTGTTTATAGACATGCTAAGGTGGCAGAGACATGACACCTTCATTTAAAACTAGCATTGCATTTCTGACTGAGTAATTTTTGACAGAAAACTCATGCATTTCTGTGCTGCAAATGAAAAATTGTTTCTGTCACAGGTGGTTGGGGATGACCACTTACAGAGGCTTGTCTTTAAAGGCTATTTCTTCATCCACAAAGAACCTGCTGGGTTCTCATTCTTAGAACTACTGATTCGGACATGTTATGATACATTTTGATACACCAATAAAAAAGAGAAAAAATTGTTTTTCAGCTGTCAGTTAAGAAAGTTCTTCTTTCAAAGACATATATCATATGACCTCACTGATATGAGGAATTCTTAATCTCAGGAAACAAACTGAGGGTTGCTGGAATGGGGGGTAGGGTGGGAGGGATGGGGTGGCTGGGTGATGGACACTGGGGAGAGTATGTGCTATGGTGAGTGCTGTGAATTGTGCAAGACTGTTGAATCACAGATCTATACCTCTGAAACAAATAATGCAATATATGTTAAAAAAAAAAAAAGAAGAAGAAGAAGAATAGCAGGAGGGGAAGAATGAAGGGGGGGAATCGGAGGGGGAGACGAACCATGAGAGATGATGGACTCTGAAAAACTGAGGGTTCTAGAAGGGAAGGGGTGGGAGGAGGGGTTAGGCTGGTGATGAGTATTAAAGAGGGCACATTCTGCATGGAGCACTGGGTGTTATGCACAAACAATGAATCATGGAACACTACATCAAACACTAATGATGTAATGTATGGTGATTAACAGAACAATAAAAAATTAAAAAAAAAAAAGAAAGTTCTTCTTTCAGTGTCTTTGGTCTGTAGCTCTACACTGAGATTGCAGTCTTTGCAGCTGCATGTGGAGTTTGGGTGAGGGAGATGAATTGTGCCATTAGAAGAGTTTAGGCAGGAGCACACATTACAAATTAAACTAAAGGAATTTCTGTGCAGCCATCTTTAGGTGAAGGGTAATAGTAGTCTACTAGATTCATAATTTATAATCTCTATTTGAAGTCAGATAGCTGTGTTTCCTTCTCAGTAAACTGGAGATAACACAAGCATTTATTTCAAAATATGTTATGAGAATTAAATAGGAAAATGTTTAAAAGTGCTCACTTAAGAAAAGGATCTAGAATACTTTGTTATACAAGAAATGGAAGTTGCTACCACTACTATCAATAAAGGCATTAACCAGCTCAGCTCTCAAGTAGCCAATTTCTAATTTCTACAACATCTGTTGTTTGTTTCTCAAAATGTTATTTTAAGAGAACAAGTGCCAGCAGCAAACACACAGACCCTGTCCAAGAACTTTCATTCCTACTACAAGTGGAAATCGCAAACTGATTTAAGTGCAATTAAGAAAATTTTATTTACTTACTAAAAGTCTGCAAAAGACATGTGAAAAAATTATTTTATAGATGAAGTGAGCTCTAATAAATTTCATATAACTTGAGAGCAGAGATAGAAGTGGAACTTGAGCATAGAGCCTATGACTTCAAACACATATTTAACCTCAATGTAGTGTACCCTTTTAGCCTATGTACTATCACCATTTGTAAAGAAGAAAAAAATAAAGAAACGCTCTTATGTTTCCAAGACTACACAATTTTAATTAGAGCTTAAGACAACAAGAGAAGGAAAAGAGATGAGTTTATATGAAACTTGAAAGTACAGCTGTAAATGAATGATTCCTTAGAAGTAACAATGAAGTTCGAGTTCTTAAGATAGCACCAACTATTGATATTATTGTTTATTATCACTGTTTTATATATGTGAGCTGAACACCTATAGGTTCCAGATTCTGTGCTAAGCTTTAGTGGGGAAAAAAAAAAATGAGAGATACCACTCTTGTGCCCAAGGAGACCACATTCTTTTGTAGGACAGAAATATGTAAACAATTGCCATAAAGGATAAAGTTGTGGATAGAGGTGCAGTGCTGGGAAAATGCAAGATGGGAGGTATCATTCTGCATGAAAAATGGGAGAAAGTTTCCTAAAAGGAGGGAGGATTTGGAAGGTGAATGAGGATACTCTAGATAAAGAGTGGGAAAGAGGGAGAGGTGGATAATTATACTCCAAACAGGTGCAAAAGAACAGTATGCCAAGCAGAATAATCAGTGATTTGGAGTCCCTATACAGTGTTTAATATGAAAGAAAAGGAAGGCCATTGGTAAAAGCAGTAAAAGGTGAAGTTAGAGAGAAAAGAAGGGCGTAAGTCACTGCAAACCCTAGCCCAGGAAATAGACAACCACATGCCTGGGGAAAGAAGAATGACAATAGCTGGAAGAGATTGAAAATTATCCAGGAATATCACTCTCATTAAGTGGCTCAGCTTCACTCAAGACATAAAAATCTCTGTGATCAGGCAGCATAGATTAGCACACAATTATCTATCCAAGATTTATTTAATTTTTAAATTAAATTAAATTTTTAAAATTCCAATATAGTTAACATACAATGTAATATTAGTTTCAGGTGTACAATATAGTGATTCAAGAAATCCATACATCGCTCAGTGCTCATCACAAGAGCACTCCTACATCCCCATCACCTATTTCACCCATCCCCCACTCTAATATTTAGATAAAAGAGAGGATGTGTAGTAATGAAAACATCTCAAGGAAGATACAGTTTGAGAAAAAAAAAGATTGCTAAGTTAAGTATTATGTAGCTTTCTGTCAAACTCACAGACTGGAATATAAGCACATCTCCTAATTTCCCCATATGCATCTGATGAATCTTGTAACCAGCTCCATCAACCAAACCATATCAGCCCATTATGAAGAAGCACTGATTTTTTTAAAACGGTAAAATGCACATAAAATGAATAATTCTGGAGAGAAAAATGAAATTTTTTCCCAAACATACAATTTTAGAGAAAGCTTCTGCCATTACATATTTAAAATACTTCTCCTGATTTCTGTTTTCACTCTGATACATCAAGAGCTTGGAATTCATCATGTCCATCCTCACAACAAGAAAAAAACTGGAAAAACTGAAAATCAATGACATGTATATCTACTAGAGAACTAGGTTTGCAAGATCAAAAAACACCCAAAATTTAGAGAGATGAGAACATCCAAAAACCTGTAGCAACAAAAATCTGCTTATCTGGAATAGAAGCAACTGCCATAAATTAATAGGAACATGTGTTTATAATTTTTATAAATTCTGGGAAGCTGAATGTGGACCAGCATTAGAGTGAGAAACTTCATGGGCTGTAATCTCAAGGGCAACCCGATATTTTTGTGGGCATGACCATCAGAAGACCACCAGGTTCTCATGGTGAAGATTCAAGAAAGAGTCCCTCACAGCCATGGCAGGGAGATGGAAAAAAATATCTATGGTAAAGAATAACAAGAGCTCTCTCCAAACAAAAATTTGCTTTCCAAGGAAAAAATATTTGCCAGCATACAGTTTGAAACTTTATCTCTATTGGGGAAATAGAATTCCTCCCCGCTAGAGATCCCTTCAACCTTTCTGTCCCCTTCCAGGAGGAAAAAATACATACTCAACAAGAGATTGGGTTTCAAGAAATAGATTAGGAACACATAACCCAGGAAAGAGAGAAGGAGGCAAGAAGGTGTAATGAGAGACATACCAATGCAGGAAAAACTTGTGAGGTCCACAGTCACAAGTCATAAGACCCCTAAAAATCTGAAACATAATTAAAAGATTATAAAATATTTCATTTCCCCTATACTTTCACACTACCTCAAAAGTAGATTACAGCTGAAAGAACTACAAGACACAGATTGTCTCTAGAGAGGAGTGTTTTGAGAAGCCCAAACTGAGAAGAGAAATAAGACCTTAGAGGAATCTGAAGCTTCTATCACCACAGCTATAGCAAACATTAAAAATAGCCCAATTTTTAACCAGAAAAACATACAACCTCATACTTGAGGTCTATTTGTTCCTATCCCTAATAGGTCTCAGTTCTTATTGCTAAATACATCATGTCTGGATTTTAACAAAGAAATACAAGACGTTCTAAAAATAGAAAAAAATAGAGTCTGAGAAGCAAAGCAAGCACAACTCAGACTCAAATATGACAGATTTAGGGATTATCAGAGTGGGAATATATACTAAATGTAAATAATATATTAGAGGATCTAATGGAAAAAGTAGACAGTAATGGGAAAAGTAGACAACATGCAAGAACCAGTTAGTATGTATTATAATCAGAAAGATGGGAACTCAAAGAAAAAATCAAAAATACTGATCATAAAGGAAAAATGCATTTGACAGGTTCATCAGTAGATGGAACATGGCTGAGAAAAGAATCAGCGAAATGGCGGATAGACCAACAGAAATTCTTGAAACCAAAATGCAAACAAAAAAGAATTTTTTAGACTTTTAGAACATCTAAGAACTGTGGAACAGGAGGGGGCGGAGCAGATGGTGGAGGAGTAGGAGACCTGGATTTCGTCTGGTCCGAGGAATTCAGCTGTATAGGGATCAAACCATTCTGAACACCTACAAACTCAACAGGAGATCAAAGAAAAGAACAGCAACAGCTCTCTGAGCAGAAAAGCAACCGCTTTCTGGAAGGTAGGACGTGCGGAGAAGTGAATCCCAGGTGATATTTGGGAGGATAAATGGCGGGGGAGAGGGCCTCCATTGGCCGCTTCTGACAAGTGATAGAGCAGCAGAGCACAAAATCAGAACTTTTACAAGTCAGCTCCACTGAGGGAGGCCGCTCCAGTGGCTAAGTGGGGGTGGAACCCTCGCTGGGACAGTGTGATCTCAGGACCCTCGGCGTCACAGGAAGACCGGGGGTGACTGAGTGTGGCAGAGCTCCCAGGTATCAGAGCAGGGAAGCCGGCTGCAGAGACGGAGCCGAGGCGCGGGCTCCCAGCTCGGGGTTGTCATAAACCGTGATCCGCGGCTCAGTCCGGCCACTGCTCCTCCAGCAGGGAACCAACAAGTGTCAGATCCGGGGAGACTCCCCTTCCTCTCCCAGGAGGAGCTGTGCAGGAGTGCACCATAGGGATCTGCTGGGTTTGGAGACTCCACACGGGGTCAGGTGCCAGAGATAGGAACGCGCGGTCACAGGCCGGGTGAGCACAGAGTGTGGCCGGAGACAGGGGAGACGGGAGTGACTGACTGCTTTTCTCTGGGGCGCACTGAGGAGAGGGGCCCGGAGTTCTTGGCTCCTCCAGGGCAGAGATTGGGAGGCTGCCATTTTCACTCCCATCCTCCAAAGCTGGACGGAAAGCTTGCAGGGAACAAAAGCTCCCGAGAGCAAACCTGAGCAGATTACTTAGCCCAGACCGGCAAGGGCAGGGCAAATCCGTCTCCGGCAAAGACATTTGGGAACCACAGCAACAGGCCCCTCCCGCAGAAGAACAGCCAGCCAAGACCAAGTTTACCCATCAATGAGAATGGCAGAACTCCAGCGTTTGGGGAATACTGTATATAGAATTCATGGCTTTTTTACCATGATTCTTTCGTATTTCAAAGCTAATTTTTTTAAGTGTCTTTTTTTTGTGGAGTTTTTCTTTTTCCCTTTTTAAACCAACATCTTATCAATCCCTTTTTAAAAAACATTTTTATTTCTCATTTTTAGAGTCATATTCTACCCCTTCATACTAGTTACCCTTATTTTTAGCATATATATATATAAGATGTTCTCTTTAAAATTTTGAGATACAGTTTCTTCTAACAGATCAAAATATACCCTAAATCTCTAGTGTATGGCTTTGTTCTAGTCTTCTGCCTGATCACATTCTCTCCCTTTTTTTTTCTTTTCTTTTTTTTAAATCCTCTTCTTTCTTTTTTTCAAACAAATTCTTATCTATCAATTCCTTTTATAAAATTTTTTATAATTTTCATCTTTACATTCCTAGTCCATCCCTTCTTCATATTAACCTCTATTTTTGTACATATATAAGTTTTTCTTTCTTTAAAATTTTGGGAGGCACTTTCTTCTAACAGACCAAAATACACCCAAAATCTAGTGTGTGGCACGGATCATATTTGATCATATTCTGTTTTGTTTTGTTTTGTTCTGTTTTTGTTTGTTTTTATCTTTTTCTTTTTCTTTATTTTTTTTTCTTTTTTCTTTCTTTCCCTTTCTTTTCCCCCAGTTTCAGGTCTTTTCTGATTTGTTTAGAGTACATTTTCTGGGGACATTGTTACCCTGTTAGCATTTTGTTCTCTCATTCATCTATTCTCCTATGGACAAAATGACAAGATGGAAAACTCACCTCAAAAAAAAGAACAAGAGGCAGTACCGACTGCCAGGGACCTACTCAATACGGACATTAGTACAATGTCAGATCTAGAGTTCAGAATGACGATTATAAAGATACTAGCTGGGCTTGAAAAAAGCATGGAAGTTATTAGAGAAACCCTTTCTGAAGAAATAAAAGAACTAAAATCTAACCAAGTAGAAAACAAAAAGGCTATTAATGAGGTCCAATATAAAATGGGGGCTCTAACTGCTAGGATAAATGAGGCAGAAGAGAGAATCAGTGATATAGAAGACCAAATGATGGAAAATAAAGAAGCTGAGAAAAAGAGAGATAAACAACTACTGGATCACGAGGGCAGAATTCGAGAGATAAGCGATACCATAACATGAAACAACATTAGAATAATTGGGATCCCAGAAGAAGAAGAAGGATGGAGAGGAGCAGAAGGTATATTGGAGCAAATGATAGCAGAGAACTTCCCTAATTTGGGGAAGGAAACAGGCATCAAAATCCAGGAGGCACAGAGAACCCCTCTCAAATCAATAAAAAGAGGTCACCACCCCGACATCTAATAGTAAAACTTATGAGTCTCAGAGACAAAGAAAAAAATCCTGAAAGCAACTCAGGAGAAGAGATCTGTAACCTACAATGGTAGAAATATTAGATTGGCAACAGACCTATCCACAAAGACCTGGCAGGCCAGAAAGGACTGGCAGGATATATTCAGAGCACTAAATGAGAAAAATATGCAGCCAAAAATACTATATCCAGCTAGGCTCTCATTGAAAATAGGAGAGATGAAAAGCTTCCAGGACAAACAAAAACTAAAGGAATTTGAAAACATGAAACCAGCCTTACAAGAAATCTTGAAAGGGGGCCTTTAAGCAAAGAGAGAGCCTAAAAGCAACATAGAACAAAAAGGAACACAGACAATATGCAGTAACAGTCACCTTACAGGCAATACAATGGCACTAAATTCCTATCTTTCAATAGTCACCCTAAAGTTTGTAAATGGGCTATGTGCCCCAATCAAAAGACACAGGCTATCAGATTGGATTAAAAAACAAGACCCCATCAATATGCTCTCTGCAAGAGACTCATTTTAGACCTAAAGACACTCCCAGATTGAAAGTGAAGGGGTGGAAAACCATTTACCATGCTAATGGACACCAAAAGAAAGCTGGGGTGGCAATCCTTATATCAGACAAATTACATTTTAAACCAAAGACTATAATAAGAGATGAGGAAGGACACTATATCCTACTTAAAGTTTCTATCAACAAGAAGATATAACAATTATAAATATGCCCCTAAAATAGGAGAGGCCAATTAATAACAAAAGCAGAAAAACAAATCAACAACAACACAATAATAGTGGGGGACTTTAACACGCCCCTCACTGAAATGGACAGATCATCTAAGCAAAAGATCAACAAGGAAATAAAGACTTTAAATGACACACTGGACCAAATGGACTTCACAGACATATTCAGAACACTCCCTCCCAAAGCAAAAGAATACACATTCTTCTCTAGTGCCCATGGAATATTCTCCAGAATAAATCACATCCTAGGTCACAAATCAGGTCTCAATCAGTACCAAAAGATTGGGATCGTTCCCTGCCTATTTTCAGACCACAATGCTTTGAAACTAGAACACAATCACAAGAGGAAAGTCAGAAAGAACTCAAATACATGGAGGCTAAAGTATATCCTACTAAAGAATGAATGGGTCAACCAGGAAATCAAAGAAGAATTGAAAAAATTCATGGAAACAAATGAAAATGAAAACACAACTGTTCAAAATCTTTGGGATGCAGCAAAGGTGGTCCTAAGAGGAAAGTACATAGCAATACAAGCCTTTCTCAAGGAAAAAGAAAGTCCTCAAATACACAACCTAACCCTCCACCTAAAGGAGCTGGAGAAAGAGGAGCAAATAAAGCCTAAACCCAGCAGGGTTTAAATAAAGCCAAAACCCAGCAGGAGAAGAGAAATAATAAAGGTCAGAGCAGAAATCAATGAAATAGAAACCAAAAGAACAGTAGAACAGATCAACAAACCTAGGAGCTGGTTCGTTGAAAGAATTAGCAAGATTGATAAAACCCTGGCCAGACTTATCAAAAAGAAAAGAGAAATGACCCAAATAAATAAAATCATGAATGAAAGAGGAGAGATCACAACCAACACCAAAGAAATACAAACAATTATAAGAACATATTATAAGCAACTCTATGCCAGCAAATTAGATAATCTGGAAGAAAAGGATGCATTCCTAGAGATGTACCAACTACCAAAACTGAACCAGGAAGAAATAGAAAACCTGAACAGACCTATAACCACTAAGGAAATTGAAGCAGTCATCAAAAAATCTCCCAACAAACAAAAGCCCAGGGTCAGATGGCTTCCCAGGGGAATTCTACCAAACATTTCAAGAAGAATTAATACCTATTCTTCTGAAACTGTTCCAAAAAATAGAAATGGAAGGAAAACTTCCAAACTTATTTTATGAGGCCAGCATTACCTTGATCCCCAAACCAGACAAAGACCCTATCAAAAAGGGGAATTACAGACCAATATCCTTGATGAACATGGATGCAAAAATTCTCACCAAAATACTAGCTAATAGGATCCAACAGTACATTAAAAGGATTATTCACCACGACCAAGTGGGATTTATCCCTGGGCTGCAAGGCCGCAATTCAATCAATGTGATACAATACATTAATAAAAGAAAGAACAAGAACCATATGATCCCCTCACTAGATGCAGAAAAAGCATTTGACAAAGTACAGCATCCTTTCTTGATCAAAACTCTTCAGAGTATAGGGATAGAGGATACATTACTCAATATCATAAACACCATCTATGAAAAACACACAGCCAATATCATTCTCAATGGGGAAAAACTGAGAGCTTTCCCCCTAAGGTCAGGAACGCGGCAGGGATGTCCACTATCACCACTGCTATTCAACATAGTATTGGAAGTCCTAGCCACAGCAATCAGACAACAAAAAGAAATAAAAGGCATCCAAATCAGCAAAGAAGAAGTCAAACCCTCACTCTTTGCAGATGATATGATACTTTATGTGGAAAACCCAGAGTCCATCCCAAAACTCTAGAACTCATACAGGAATTCTGTCAAGTGGCAGGATATAATATTAATGCACAGATCAGTGGCATTTTTATACACCAAAACAAGACTGAAGAAAGAGAAATTAAGGAGTCGATCCCATTTACAATTGCACCCAAAACCATCAGATACCTAGGAATAAATCTAACCAAAGAGACAAAGGATCTGTACTCAGAAAACTATAAAATACTCATTAAAGAAATTGAGGAAGACACAAAGAAATGGAAAAACGTGCCATGCTCATGGATTGGAAGAACAAATATTGTGAAGATGTCAATGCTACCTAGAGCAATCTACACATTCAATGCAATCCCCATCAAAATACCATCCACTTTTTTCAAAGAAATGGAACAAATAATCCTAAAATTTGTATGGAACCAGAAAAGACCCTGAAGAGCCAGAGGAATGTTGAAAAAGAAAAGCAAAGGCGGCGGCATCACAATTCCGGACTTCCAGCTCTATTACAAAGCTGTCATCATCAAGACAGTATGGTACTGGCACAAAAACAGGCACATAGATCAATGGAACAGAATAGAGAGCCCAGAAATGGACCCTCATCTCTATGGTCAACTCATCTTCCACAAAGCATGAAAGAGTGTCCAATGGCAAAAAGACAGTCTCTTCAACAAATGGTGTTGGGAAAACTGGATAGCCACATGCAGAAGAATGAAACTGGAACCATTTCCTTACACCACACACAAAAATAGACTCCAAATGGTTGAAAGACCTCAATGTGAGACAGGAGTCCATCAAAATCCTAAAGGAGAACACAGGCAGCAACCTCTTCGACCTCAGCCGCAGCAACTTCTTCCTAGAAACATCGCCAAAGGCAAGGGAAGCAAGGGCAAAAATGAACTCTTGGGACTTCATCAAAATAAAAAGCTTTTGCACAGCAAAAGCAAGAGTCAACAAAACCAAAAGACAACGGACAGAATGGGAGAAGATATTTGCAAATGACATATCAGATAAAGGGCTAGTATCCAAAATCTATAAAGAACTCATCAAACTCAACACCCAAAGAACAAAGAATCCAATCAAGAAATGGGCAGAAGACATGAACAGACATTTTTCCAAAGAAGACATCCAAATGGCCAACAGACACATGAAAAAGTGCTCCACATTGCTCGGCATCAGGGAAATCCAAATCAAAACTTCAATTAGATACCACCTCACACCAGTCAGAATGGCTAAAATTAACAAGTCAGGAAACAACAGATGTTGGCGGGGATGCGGAGAAAGGGGAACCCTCCTACACTGTTGGTGGGAATGCAAGCTGGTGCAGCCACTCTGGAAAACAGTATGGAGGTTCCTCAAAAAGTTGAAAATAGAGCTACCATACGATCCAGCAATTGCATTACTGGGTATTTACCCCAAAGATACAAAAGTAGGGATCCGAAAGGGTACGTGCACCCCGATGTTTATAGCAGCAATGTCCACAATAGCCAAACTGTGGAAAGAGCCAAGATGTCCATCAACAGATGAATGGATAAAGAAGATGTGGTATATTTACACAATGGAATATTATGCAGCCATCAAAAGGAATGAGATCTTGCCATTTGCAACGACGTGAATGGAACTGGACGGTATTATGTTGAGCGAAATAAGTCAAAAAGAGAAAGACATGTATCATATGAGCTCACTGATATGAGGAATTCTTAATTGCAGGAAACAAACTGAGGGTTGCTGGAGTGGGGGGTGGGGTGGGAGGGATGGGGTGACTGGGTGATAGACACTGGGGAGGGTATGTGCTCTGGTAAGTGCTGTGAATTGTGCAAGACTATTGAATCTCAGATCTGTACCTCTGAAACAAATAATGCAATATATGTTAAGAAAAAAAAAGAAGAAGGTAGCAGGAGGGGAAGAATGAAGGGGGGGAATCGGAGGGGTAGACGAACCATGAGAGACAATGGACTCTGAAAAACAAACTGATGGCTCTGGGGGGGAAGGGGGTGGGAGGATGGGTTTGCCTGGTGATGGGTATTGAGGAGGGCACGTTCTGCATGGAGCACTGGGTGTTATGCACAAACAATGAATCACGGAACACTACATCTAAAACTAATGATGTAATGTATGGGGATTAACATAAGAATAAAAAAAAAAAAGAAACTCAGAGAATAAAAGCAGAATAAATATCCAGAAATCTATATGTAGGCATTTATAGCAGGATCCCCTCTCCAAAGACAGATGAGAGTGAGAGAGAGAAGAGGGGGAAAGAGGGAGAATCTTGAAAGAAGATGGAGTGAGAGGGAAAAAAACTTGCCTACAAAAAACATGGTCTGTGTTCCTCAGTCATTGAGCATCTGCCTTCGGCTCGTGTTGTGATCCCGGGTCCTGGGACAGAGCCCCTAGTCGGGCTCCCTGCTCATGGGAAACCTGCTTCTCCTCCTTCAACCCCCTTGCTTGTGTTCCCTCTCTCGCTGTGTCTCTCTCTGTCAAATAAATAAAATCTTAAAAAAAAAGAATTATAGCAGATTTCTCATCATAAGTGATATAAGCAAGAAGAGAGAAGAGTGAACCATTTAAAGTCTTGAAAGAAAGTATCTACCAACCTAAAATTCTATATCCAGAAAAAATATCATTCAAAAGTGAAGGAGAATCAGTATTTCTGGACTGAAAAATACTGAGGAAATTCTTTGTCAGGAGATATGCCTTCAAGAAATATAAAGGATATTCTTCAAGTAGAGAAATTTATATAACTAAGAAAATAAAACATTGGATTTAAAAGAGGGAGAGAGTATGGAGAAGTAATAAATGAAAAAAAATGAAGTCTTTTGCTTATTCTTAAATGATCTAAAAGATAACTTCTTGTTTAAAGTAATCTCAATTTGGCTAATACAATGTATGGATAAGTAATATGGTTGACTCCAATGTCACATGGGACAGAACAGAGAAATTTGAATACTCTAAATTGCCTGTATTGCACATAATGTGGTCAGTGTTATTTGACAGTAGAGATTGATTGGTTAACAATGTATGTTGCAAACTTCAGGCCAACCACTAAAAAGGTAAAAAAAAAAAAAAGAAGAGGAAATGACATGCTAAGAGAGTAGATAAAATGGAATAACATGAAATAATTGAACACAGAGAATAAAGAAGAAACAAATAAATACAAAGAATAGAAAACCATTAAAAAAATGATAGATGTTAATTCAACTACAACAATAATAACATTAAATTTGAATGCTCTAATTATACCATACAAAACAGAGATTGTCAGAATGGATTACAAAAAAATAATTATGTATTACCTAGAAGAAACCTACTTTAAATACAAAGATTCAGAGAGTTAAAACCTAAAGGAATGGAGAAACACATACCATGCTAATACTAATCACAAAAAAAGTTTATCTATATTAATTTCAGATAAAGCAAATTTAACTAAAAGGAATATTATCAAGGATGAATGGTTACATTGTATGATGATGAAGGGGTTAATTTACAAAAAAAAAGACATAACAATCTTTAATGTGTATATACCTGATAATTTAACATTAAAATATAGGAGGCCCCAAAAAAGTCTTAGAACCACAAAAAAATAGACAAATTCACTATTATAGTTAGAGGTACCTCTCTTTAAGTAATTGATAGAACAAACAGGCAAAAAGTCAATAAGGATATAATTGACCTGAGCAACACTACCAACCAGTTTGATATATGTGACTTGTATAGAATACTCCACCCCACAACAGCAGAACACAGATTCTGTTCAAGATCACAAAGAAGATTAAGCAAGATATAATATCTGTTGGATCATAAGACATACCTTAACAAATTTAAAAGAATAACATAATAAAATAAAATAAAATAAAATTTAAAAGAATGAAAATATATATGAAGTGTATTGTCAACCACAATAGAATAAACTAAAAATAAATAACAGAAAGATTGTTGAAAAATCTTAAACATTTGGAGATTAAATAACACACTTCAAAATCATTAATGGATCAAAAAAAACTCAAGATAAGTGTTTAAATGTTGTGGATGTTAATTCAAATTATCAAATTTTATGAGTTGCAGCAAAAAAAAACAATAGAACTATGAGGTAAATTTATAGCATTAAATGCATATATTAGAAAAGAAGAAAGACCTAAAATGAATAATCCAGGAGTTCACTTTAGGAAACTAGAGAAAGACAAAAAAAATGTAAGCCTGAAGCAAACAGAAGGAAAAGAAATAATAAAAATTACATTAAAAATCAATGAAATTGAGAACAAGAAAATAATAGAGAAGAAAAAAATAAAATGCTATATCTTTGAAAAGTTCAATAAAATTGATAATTCTCTACCCATGCTAACTAAGAAATAAAGAAGGGGGGCACCATTTACTATTATAAGAAATGAAAGAGAATTCATTACTACTTATTCCATAGTCATTAGAAGGATAATAAGGGAATGCTATGGAAAACTATCTGCCAATCAATTTGATAACTTTTTTTTTTAGATTTTATTTATTTATTCATGAGAGACAGAGAGAGAGAGGCAGAGGGAGAAGCAGGCTCCCAAGGAGCAGGGAGCCCGACACGGGACTCGATCCCAGGACACTGGGATCACGACCTGAGCCAAAGGCAGACGTTTAACCATCTGAGCCACCCAGGTGCCCTCAATTTGATAACTTAAATGAAACTGACAAATTTCTTGAAAGACACAGACTACTAACCCTCACCTAAAGAAGAAGTAGATCATCTGAATAGATCTGTATCTACTAGAGAAATTGAATTGATAATTAAAATCTTCAAGAAAAGAAATCATCAGGCCCAGATGATTAGACTAGTGGATTCTACCAAACATTTAATAAAGAAATGATACCAATTCTCCACAATCTGTTCTAGAAAACAGAAGGAGATGGAACAATTCCAAACTCGTTCTGTGAGGCCAGCATTACTCTACCACCAAGATCAGATTAAAGACATTGCAAAAAAGAAAAATAACAAATTAATATCTTTCATGAAAAGAGATGCATAAATCTTCAATGAAATATTAACAAATTAAATCCAGGTATGTATACAAAGAATTATAGATCATGACAAATTGGGTTTTATTTCAAGTATACAATATGGTTTTAATATTTAAAAGAAACAATGTAATCCACTATATCAATAAGCTAAAGAAGAAAAATCATATGAACGTATCAATCAATGAAGAAAAACATAACATCATTCCTGATTGAAAACTCTCAACTCTTAGAAATAGGGACTATTTCAACTTGATAAATTGCATCCACAAAAATCCTACATTAATATCATACTTAATGATGAGAAACTGGATGCTATTTTCCTCAAGATCAGGAGCAAGGCAAGAGTGCACTCTCTCACCACTCCTATTCAACATTGTACTGGAAGTCATAGGTAGTGCAGTAAGACCAGAAAAGGAAATACAATGCATATAGATAGGAAAGAAAGAAACAAAATAATTTTGTTTGCAGATCACAGGATTGTTTATGTAGAAAATCCTTAAGAACTGGAAAAAAACAAAAAACAAAGCTCCTGGAAAAAATATGCAATTATTGCACAGTTGCACAAAGTATGAAAGTTAATACAAAAAGTTAATTGCTTTTCAGTAATGAATAATTGAAATTTGAATTAAAAAGCCAACTTGAAATTACAATAGTACAAAAAATGAAAACCCAATATAAATCTAAAATATATTTACAGGATCTAACATCCAAACCACAAAACTCTGGTGAAAAATTTCAAATAATATCTAAATAAGTGGAGAAATTAGTTTATATTCATAGATTAGAACATTTAAGTTGCTAGGATGTCAATTATTCCTACTTGATACTTAGTTTCAATACAGCCTGAAACAAAATTCCAGCAAGCTATTTTGTAAACATCACCAGACTGATTTTAAAATTTGAAGTTTACATTAATGGTTTGACCATCAATTGTTAGATACCATGCCAAAAGCACAATCCATCAAAGAAAAATATGATAAAATAAAAATTAAGTTTTTGAACTTCTGCTTTGAGAAATACACTGCTAAGGAAATGAAAAGACAAAAAGCCAAGAATAGGCAATGCAATACTAAAGAGCAATAAAACTGAAAGTCTTACACTGCATCATTTTAATACCTACCATAAAGCTATGTAATCAAGATGATGTGGTGCTGGTGAAAGACTAGACACATAGAGCATAAAGGGACCCTAGAAACAGACTCACATGAATATGTTCAACTGATTGTTGGAAAGGACTACAGGCAACTCAATGGAATAAATACAGTCTTTTTTTTTTTTTTTACCAAGAGAGAAAGGGGTGGGGGCGTTGGCGAACAGAGAGAGAGGGACTCTTAGGCAGGCTCCACGCCTAGCATGGAGACCTATGTGGGGTTCAATCTCACAACCCTGAGATCATGACCTGAGCCAAAATCAAAAGTCGGACACTTAACCAATTGAGCCACCCAGGTACCCCTAAATATAGTCTTTTCAACAACAGTGTTGTACAATGTGATGTCTGTATGATGGTAGATAAAATAATACTTCCGCTTCCTCAAGATGTTGACATTCAAATCCCAGATCCTGTGAATATGTTACCTTACATGATGAAAAGGACTTTGCAGATGGATTAAGTAAAGTATCTTGACATGGAGAGGTAATCTTGGATTATTCAGATGAGGCCAAGTAATCACAGGAGTCTTTTATAAGAGAGAAGCAAGAGAGAGGGTCAGAGAAACAGAGTTAACAACAGAAGATTTGAATGTTTGCTGTTACTTTGAAGATGAAGGAAGTGCCCATGAGCCAAGGAATTCAGGTGGCCTCTAAAAGCTCAAAAGACCTGGAGAAAGATTCTCTCTAGAGACTCTAGAAGTTACAGACCCCAAAACCCATTTTGGATTTCCAATTGCAAGAACTGAAAGAAAATAATCTGAGCTGTCTTAAGCCACTCAATTTGCAGTATTTTAAGGAAGTATCTATGCAAAATAATGAACCTTGACACAAATCTTACACCTTTCATAAATATTAAGTCAAATAGATCATAAACCTACATGGAAAATGCAAACTTATAGAGCTTATACAAGAAAATAAAGGAGAAAATCTAGGTAGGTGATCTTTGGTTTGACCATTAATTTTTTTTATTTTTTTATTTTTTTAAAGATTTTGTTTATTTATTTGAGAGAGACAGAGAGAGAGAGCATGAGCAGGGGGAGGGGCAGAGGGAGAGGGAGAAGCAGACGCCCATCGGAGCAAGGAGCCCAAGGCAGGGCTTGATCCCAGGACCCTGAGATCATGACCTGAATTGAAGGCAACTGCTTAACCGACTGAACCACCCAGGCACCCCTGACCATTAATTTTTAGACACCATACCAGAAGCACAATCCATCAACAACAACAGCAACAAAAAGGATAAAATGAACTTTATTAAAAGTTTTCAAACTTCTGCTTTGAGAAATACACTGCTAAAAGAATCAAAAGACAAGTGTGATATTCTAAATAATGCCTCTCCCCAAAGATGTCTATATCTTGTGAATAGGTTACCTTATAGGGCAAAAGGGATTTTGCAGATATAATCAAGGATCTTCAGATTGGGAGATTATCCTGAATTATCTGGGTGATTCCAGTGTAAACACAGGATCCTTATAAAATGAGGGAAGAAGAATCAGAGTCAGAGAGAAAGTAAAGAACTATGCTGCTGGCTTTGAAGATGGAGGATGGAGCCATGAGCCAAGGAAAGCAGGTGGTCTCTGGAAACTAGAAAAAAGAAAGAAATGGCTTCTCCCTAAAGTCTCTAGAAGGAACATAGTCTGCAACACCATGTTTATATAATTTCTGATCTCTAGAACAATAAGAGAATAAATTTATATTATTTAATTCACCCAGTTTGTGTAATTTGTTATAGCAGTATCAGAAAACTAAAATTCACAAGCCATAGACTGGAAGAAAATGTATGCAAAAGCATGTCTGATAAAAGAATTGTATTCAAACTATACAAAGAACTCTTAAAAATCCATAATAAGAAAATAAAAATCCAATTAAAATAATAAGCAAAGAACTAAACAGACACTTCACTAAAGAGACAAACATGATTTTTCAAAAGTATGTGAAAAGAAGCTGAGCTCATTAGGCGATTTCAAATAAAAACAACAATGGGGAAAAAAACCCACAATGAATTGCCACTACACATCCTAGGAATATAGCTAAAATCAAAAACTGACAGTGTCAAGGATGCAGACCAAGAGGAGGTTTCATTCATTACAGGTGGAATGATACAGTCATTTGGAAGACAGTTTATTCATTTTTTTACAAAGCTAAATAGAGGCTTACCATATAATCTAGCAATTGCACTCCTAGGTAAGTACCCAACTGATTGGAAAATGTATATCCAAACATAGATCTGTATATGAATGTTCACAACAGGCTTATTCATAATAGCTGAAAATGGAAGCAACCAAGATGTCATTCAACAGGTGAGTAAAAACAAAGCAGGATGTAAACAAGCCAGGGAAAAATCCATACAATGGAATTTTATTCAGCAGTAAAAAGAAATGAGCTATCAAGCTAAAAAGATACAGATCGATCCCAAATGTATATTGCTGAATGAAAGAAGTTACTCTGAAAGTCTACACACAGTATGATTTGAATTATATGACATTCAGGAAAAAATGAAAAATTACATAGCTTGTTAATGCAACCTTGGTTGTAAAGGGCTTGGAAAAGTGTGGTTTAATAGGTAAAGCACAGGGGACTTTTTAGGGCAGTGAAACTATCATGAACTGTAATGGATAAATGACACTATGCATTTGTCCAAAAAAATAGAACTTTGCATGACAAATAGTGATCTTTAATGTATGCAAGTCTAAAAAATCATTTAGGAGGTCAGGTTATCTCAGGAGGGAATGCAGAATGCAACAAAAAAATTATTATTATAAATATAGGAAGCAACCACATGAAAGTTTATAGAAAACAAAGATGCTAATCTAAGTAACTATTGAAATTAGTGGAGCCTATGATACTGAAGGCAGAGGAGCAGTATATAAGCACTGTACTCTAGTTAATAGTTCTTGCCCAGTGGTGAGGGTTAAAAATTTTGAGACAGCTATAAATGTATAATGGAATTGATGTAATTAAGTAATTAGGTAGCATATGGTGGGAGCCATGTTTCTCACTGTTGGAGTGGGAGGTTATAGACAAGCAAGGGCAGAAGGCTCAAATGATGCATACAGTACAGGATTAGAGTTGGAGACATCAGTTTGGACTCATGATTAATTTAATGTAGATACAGATGGGTACATATCAAAATATTAATAAATATGTGTATATAATATGTATTTTCATGCTCTGTCAGCTAGTAGGACCTAGAAACAATGTCATCCCAGTAGTAACTAGCACACCCAAAACCCACATCATTGTATCTAATTCTATTTTCCAATATAAAGGATCAGGAATTTGAGGGGGATTGACTAATTGTAAGGCTGACACAGAAATAAGTAAGACGATCAAGGAGCATCTTTTAGTGACTGAAAGTAAGGAAGTGCTCAGAAACCAAAATGATGTGATAGGTGAAAGAAATGTTCAAAGCTGAAAAATGTAAGCAACAAAATAAATAACATAGTATTGGATTATAGCACAAGATATAAAATAAATATCTCATAACCCAGTCTAATCATGAGTAAAACAAATAAAACAAAATTGGAAAATTTAGCAAAATATCTTAACATCACTCCTCAAAAGCATCAAGGTCTTAAAAAAAAAAAAAAGGATGGTCTAAGAAATTGTCAGAGTCTAGAAGAGGCAAAGAGGACATGACAACAAATTATAATAATAAGGGGTTCTTTCTTTTGAAGTTTTTTTTTATTTTAACTCCGGTATGGTTAACATACAGTGTTATATTAGTTTCAGGTGTACAATATAGTGATTCAACAATTCTATACATTACTCAGTGCTCATCATAAGTGTACTCTTTAATCCACATCACCTGTTTCACCCATCCCCACACCCATCTCCCCTCTAGTAAGTTTTTTCTCTATAGTGAAGAGTCTGATTCTTGGTTTGTCTTCCTCTCATTTTTTTTCCTTTACTCATTTATTTTGTTTCTTACCTTCCACATATGAGTGAAATCATATAGTATTCATCTTTCTCTGATTTATTTTGCTTAGCATTATACTTTCTAGTTCTACCCATGTCATTGCAAATAGCAAAATTTTGTTCTTTTTTATGGCTGAATAATATCCCATTATATATATGGAATTCCATTATATATATGGACACTTGGGTTGCTTAATTTGGCTATTGTAAATAATAGCTGCTATAAACATAGGGGTGCATATATCCTTTCAAATTAGTGTCTTTGTATTTGGATAAATACCCACTAGTGAAATTACTGGATCATAGGGTAGTTCTATTTTTAACTTGTTGAGGAACCTCCATATTGTTTTTGAGAGTGGCTGCACCCAGTGTGCATTGCCACCAATGGTGTACAAGGGTTCCTCTTTGTCCACATCCTTGCCAACACTTTTTTATTGTGTTCTTGATTTTAACAATTCTGACAGGTGTGAGGTGATATTTCATTGTAGTTTTGACTTGCATTTCCATGATGATAAGTGATGATGAGCATCTTTTCATGTGTCTGTTGGCCACTTGTATATATTCTTTGGACAAATTTCTGTTCATGTATTCTGCCCATTTTTAATTGGATTATTTGGATTTTGGGGGGTGTTGAGTTGTATAAGTTCTTTATATATTTTGGAAACTAACCCTTCATCAGATATGTCATTTGCAAATATTTTCTCCCATTCCATAGGTTGCCTTTTAGTTTTCTTTATTGTTTCCTTCACTGTGCAGAAGGTTTTTATTTTGATGTATTCCCAATAGCTTATTTTTGCTTTTGCTTCCCCTTGCCTCAGGAAATGTATCTAGAAAGAAGTTGCTATGGTCAATGTCAAAGAAGTTACTCCTTGTGTTGTCTTCTAGGATTTTTATGTTTCAGGTCTCACATTTAGGTCTTTAATCCATGTTGAATTGATTTTTGTGTATGGTATAAGAAAGTGGTCCAGTTTCATCGTTTTGCATATTTCTGTTCAGTTTTCCCAACACCCTTTGCTGAACAGACTAATATTCTTTCCTACTTTGTCAAAAGTTAATTGACCATAAACTTGTGGGTTTGTTTCTGGGTTTTCTATTCTGTTCTATTGATCTTTGTGTCTATTTTTGTGACAGTACCATACTGTTTTGATTACCACATTTGTGGTATAACTTAAAACCTGGAATTGTCTTAAAGTCATTTTGTCTGATATAAGTATTGCTATCCCAGCTTTCTTTTCACGTCCACTTGCATAATAAATGCTTTTGCATCCCTTCACTTTCAATCTGCACATGTCTTTAGGTCTGAAATATGTCTGTGGTAGACAACATATAGATGGGTCTTGTTTTTTATCCATTCCATCTCCCTATGTCTTGTGATTGAAGTAGTTAGTCCATTTGCATTGAAAGTAATTATTGACAGGTATGTATCCATTGCCATTTTGTTACTCATTTCATGGTTGTTTTTGTAGTTCTTCTCTGTTCCTTTCTTTTCTTTCTCTCTTTGTTGGCTTTCTTCAGTGATATACTTGGATTCCTTTCTCATCATTTTTTGCATATCTACTATTGGTTTTTTATTTGTGATTACAATTTGGTTTGTATATAACATCTTATGCTTATAGCCGTCTATATTCAATTGATGGTTGCCTAAGTTTGAAGTCATTCTTTACTTCTCTCCTCCTCACATTTTAGGTATATGATGTCATACTTTATATCCTTTTATTTTGTGAATCCCTTGACTGATTTTTATAGATATACTTATTTTTACTGTTTTTGTGCTTCCTACTTTTCTTACTCCCACTTATGGTCTTTCCTTTCTACTCACAGAATCACCTTTAACATTGCTTGTAGGGCTGGTTTAGTGGTCATGAATTCCTTTAATTTTGCTTGTCTGTGAAACTCTTCATCTCTCCTTCTATTCTGAATGATAGCCTGGCTGGATTACATATTCTTGACTGCAAATTTTTTTTCCTTTCAGCCCTTTGAATACATCATGCCACTCCCTTCTGGCTTGCAAAGTTTGGGCTGAAAAATCAGTTGATAGCTTCATGGGTTTTCCCTTGTATGTAATTGCTTTCTTTTCTCTTGCTGCTTTTAAAATTCTCTCTTTATCCCTACATTTTGCCATTTCAGTTACTATGTGTATTTGTGTGGACCTCCTTGTGTTGATTTTACAAGGCAATCTCTGTGCTTCCTAAATCTGGATATTTGTTTCCTTCCCTAGATTCAAGGAGTTTTCAGTTATTTTTTCTTCAAATAAATTTTCTGCCCCCTTTTCTTTCTCTAGTCCTCTGGGATCCCTAGAATGTGAATGTTACTATGTTTGATGGAGTTGCTGAGTCCCTAAGACTATTTTCATTTTGCAATTTCTTTTTTCTCTCCCTAGCTCAGCTTGATTGCTTTTCATTCCTTGGTCCTCCAGGTCACTGATTTGTTCTTCTGCCTTGTCTAATCTACTATTTCTTCCATCTAGTGTACTTTTTATTTCATTTGTTGTGTTCTTCATCTCTGATTATTTCTTTTTTATCTCACTGAGGTACTCCACTCTTAAGTCCAGTGAGTATCTTTAAGGTCATTACTTTAAATTCTCTATCAGTCATGTTACTTATGTCTGTTTCATTTACATTTCTTGCTATGATTTTGTTCTTTTCTTTCATTTGGGACCTATTCCTCTGTCTTCTAATTTTGTCTAATTCTATGTGTCTGTTTCTGTGTGTTAGGAAAGTTACATCTTCTGCACTTGAAAATAATGGCCTAATGAAGAAGAGGTCCATGCAGTGTCCCCTGTCCACCAGAATTTGGTGCTTTATGGGTATCTCCTATGTGTGATGCATATGCTTTGCTATTGTTGTTGAGCCACTTTTTTTTTTTTCAGTCCAGTCATGTGCAATGTCTCTCTGCCTGTTGTGGGCATGTTTGATCCCTGTCATGTTAGTGGGCCAGTCTGGGGCCACCTTGGGCTTGAGTCAAGTCAGAGTATGCATTTGCCAGAGATGCAGTAGTACCAAACTGCAGGGTGCTTTCCCTGTGTTGTCAACTGGGAAGCTTCATTGATCTGTTGAAGCTTCAGACTGTTGTCTGACCAGACTGTTGTCTGCCTCTAGTCCCCTGCTGGGTCTCCTTCTGACTACTGTGTGTAGTTATCTTTCCCTCTCTCTGGGGTAGGAGTTACTTTGGTGCTGTTCTGGCCACTGTAGTGGCTGCTTGCACACTGTCAGGCCTGTGGCACCACACTTTATGGGCTCTGGCCAATAACAGATTTGAGAGGGCACCTAAGCACAGTACAGCAAGAGGGGGTAACAACTCATGAAATTAGGTCCCTCTGGTTTTCAAAGCCAAATATTATGGGTTTTCATCTTCCCTGTTCAGACTGCCCAGTCTGGGGGTCTGTTTCTCTCCCCTCTCTGTGCCTATAGTGTGTCCCTCCCTCCCTCAGACAGTTCTATAAGTCCATTGAGTTCCTGACTGTATCTTCACCCTTCTGACCTTCTTTGATATGGCCTCTTCTCTACATTTAGTTGTGGAGTTTATTCTGCCAGTCTTCAGGTCATTTTCTGGGTTATTTACACTGATGTGAGTGCTATCTAGTTGTATTAGTAGGAAGAGGTGAGCATAGGGTCCTCTTATTCTGCCATCTTCCCTGGAAGTTCTATTATGAGGTATTCTCAATACAAATGTATCTGTATACACATACACACACACATATACAAACCTATTTCAAATGGTCAGCATTACATTAATAGTGAAAATGATGAGCTAAAACCACTATTAAGTTCTGGACAAAACAGTAAAATTTTAAACCAAAGGAAAGAATTAAATTATAATTATTTGCAAAATATTTAAGAAATTGAAATGAAACCATTAAAATTATCTTGTGAGCTGTTGAAGGGTCTGGAAACAAGAAAAAATACAAAACTTGCTCACGTAGCAATAATCAGAAAAAATATGTGAAAAATATTTGTCACATTAAAATATGCAGCATAATCCTAAAAAATTATTTGATCTATGTAAAAATAGTAAAGGGAGAAAGAAATTTTCACATAAGGTAAATGTGCCAAGTACCGCACTGGGAATTTTATCCGTAATATACTCAAAATAATCCAGTAAAATAGGCACTATTTTCTGTCCTTTATAGATGTAGGTGGGGAAGCCCTGAGTAACAAACTTGTACAAAATCACAGGATCTGAAAATATCAAGGATTCAAACCTTAAACTGAGAAATTACAAGGTACATGTTGTTTTACTCCATTTGCTATAAATTTTTTCCATAGTCTTTTTTATGTTTATCTATTAAAATGAATTAATGAATCATTTTATTTTACTATATTGGTAGAAATTTATGATATAGTGGTTTTTGTGAACTCTTTCTTTCCAATTTTTGTGGATGTAGTCTGCAGTTAAAATCCTGAGTTTTTTTTTACTTTTTTCATATCATGAATTTTTGAGAAAGTTATTTTAATAATCAAACGCATATATAATTGTAATCTATTACTTTATTTGTCTAGGTACCTCTCATCTTGGTACCTTTCCTCTGGTAGGCATTCAAGATTACAAAGATTTTTTTAATCTTGCTTATGCGAGAACATCTTTCTGTTAACTTCTTTCAATAACACAAAGTTTAGAAATCTTAAGTCATAATTTTTTTCCTAAACTCCTCCACGTTCCTTTTTTCCCTCTAGTGTTTAATGCTGTGGGTATTAGTCAGAAGATGACTTGTTTTTTCCTCTTTTGTGTTTAAAGTGGATTTATACTTGTGAGATTCTTCGTGCAATTTGAATATTTTACTAGATTACACCTGATGGTTGTTGATTTTTTATTTACTTTGCCTTTAGTTATTTATTAATTATTTAAAATTACTATTTGTTTTAGATCACTTATTCTTTTTATTTGTATTATATTACTTTCAATTGTACTGTTTTATTGTTTTATTTGGGCTCTATTTAGATTTGGAAAGAAATTTTAAGTGTTTTCCATGCTTATAGCAATACAAGACAAGTAAAAGTAAAGTGCAAAAAAAGGAAAATGAGAAAAGTAAAAAACCTAAGGATTTAGAACGGGAATAAGTGTAAGTTTGACTCCAGCTCTGCCACATATTAGGAATATGGTTTAGGGCAAATCATATAATCTCTAAAATTCACTTTCCATGTCTGTAATATGATGATTATAACCCCTGCTCTATGAACTATGTAGATTAAATACTAAGCCAGCTGTGACTGTATCTAGCACACTGCCCCATCCAAATGACAAATCATTAATGAAAGGAGGAAGAAAGACATTTTAAGCATGAGCTACATTAGCAAAAAATTTTATATTGGGGAATCTGGTACTGTTGGAAGATTGCTGAGAAATCTGAGAAAAAATTTATTAACATACTGTCAAAAATTCCAAGTTTTATTCAGCTGTTTTAAGACCAGCTCTCAGGGTGTCTGGGTGGCTCAGTCAGTTAAGCATTTGCCTTCAGCCCAGGTCATGGTCTTGGAGTCATGGGATTGAGCTCCATGTCAGGTTCTCTGCTCAGCGGGAATCTGCTTCTCTTTCTCTCTCTGCGCTCTCTCTCTTGCTCTCTCTCACTTTCTCTCAAGCAAATAAAATCTTAAAAAAAAAAAGCCAGCTCTCTTAGGGTGTTTGGATGGCTCACTTGGTTAAACAGCCAATTCTTGAATTTGGCTCAGGTCATGATCTCAGGGTCCTGGGATCAAGCCCTGCATTGGGCTCCCCATTCAGCAGGGAGTCTGCTCAAGGATTCTCCCTCTCTCTGCCCCACCCCCATCTCTCTCTCTCTCATTCTCTCTCTCTCTGAAATAAATAACTAAATCTTAAAAAAAAAAAACAAAAACCAGCTCTCTTTGTTCTCTGAGATTCTGTCTGGTTTGTGAGCATATTTCACTCTCACACTTTAATAGCTATATAAGCAATTTTTAAAAGAATGTCTGCCTTTATTATTAGGGAATAATTGTAATTTTGTTCCCTGTGAAACATGAATTCAAGTGTCCCTCATGACTCAAACGTACTGTAATGATTCAGGCCCCATTGTCATTCTCACCTGTCTGTAAGTGTAGGAGACAAAGCTGTTTTCATTCAAAACAACAGGAGTACAAATACACCAACTCTGATATCTGGTGCTGTCATTTTACAATGCTGCAGTCTGAATGCATTGTCATTTAATAGCACCAACTAAATTGATCGCTATTTTTTATAATTCAAAAAAATTATACTAACAGGGTTTGAGGCCATGAAGAATTATAGTTTGTAATGACCAATTTTAACATGTTTTATAATCCATCAAAATGGGAATATTACCTTAGGGTACAATTTATTTTTCCTTATCATAAAATTCTACCATAGTTAGAACAGTCATATAAATAAAAAAAATGAGTCCCTTGCAGAGGTAATGAAAGGAAAACCATTCAATCTTCCTTCTGATGTTTCATTCTGGCTTTTTTGACAGCTGAAGACACCAAACTGCAATCAAATGCCGTTAGCACAGTAATGAAAAATGTAAGCATTAAGCAAATTTGTCCACATGAAATAATAGACAGTGGTACAAAGATATTCAATTCAGTGGTTTATAAAATATAAGAATCTGATCTAAATTAATTTGGAATTACAAAGCATGAGAAGCATATGCTATTTGGCAAACTAAACTAAGGAAGTAAATTCATGTGTTTTCTATTTGTATTTATATTGTCTACATTTATTCCTTCTTAAAAGAAGTAGAAGCACAACACATGCTATGATTTTTAAAGAATGTTCTTGGTCCTGCTTCTCTGGTATTCTGTTGAAATGTATAAATCGTCCTGCTTTCTGCACGCAAACAACTTCATACATGAGAAGCAGGGGCCAAAAAAGAAATGAAAAACAAAGGCATAGAATATTGATTAACTGAAGCAAAGGATTTAAATCAGCCTTTTTTGAATGTCCCTTAATTACAATTCAACACAATGGTTTACTTCTGCAAAGGGGAAAAGTGATTTGAATTTAAGCATGTTTATGAGAAAGGGTTTTTCCCCCCCTTTAATAGTGATTTTTTTTTTTCAAAAAATTTAGTGATACAACAACTCAGAATGAGGATTTTTAAAAGCAATGTAACTTACTCATTAAATTCATGCTAATGAAAGTCACTCTTTTAAGCTTAGGATTCTCAATATGATGAAAACAATGCAAGTGTGCACCAAGAGATATTAGGCTACAATGGATATACATAGAATTTTTCTACATAGGCAGGACTATAGTGCTGTGGATCAAGATAACTAATCTTCTGTCTGCCTAAAATCATACTCACTCTAAAAGCAAAAGAAGTTTCTTAACCAATTGATAAAATACTATAAGTGATTTCTACTCATTTCAACAAAATTTTTAAAAAGACAAAAATTGAATGTGATGCTAGAAAATCTGTCTTCTTTCAACAATATGTAAAAGGCCAAAAATTATACTTTGTTTACACCAGAAAATAAATCACCTGTTTATTTTCATTGTTCGCTGTTGAGAAGATAGAAAGTGGCTGATGGAAAAGTCCAATGAGCTCTTTTTTTCTAGGAAACCATTTATCTGGAGTACAGCTTTTCTTTATTGAAGATCAAGTAAGTTTGAGGAGTATTTAAGTTTTCATTATAGCAATGTCTCTGAAGATTTTGTTTGAAATCTTTTGTTTTATCATTTGCATAATTCATTTATATCAGTAGCATCCTGATTAATTTCATTTTATGGCTTAGGGGTATAACAAATGCTCTTTGTTGTTTTTATTTATTTGTTTTCCTTTTAGTTTCTTTTGGAATTTATCTAACAAAATAGAATGTTATAAATACTTGCTTTGCATTAAGCCCACCAAAATTTTTTAAATAGGTTCTCACTTCAAGGGTTTATAAGACATCAACAAAATATGAGGAAACATGAACTAATGCTTGTTGAATTAGAAAATTCTAAGAAAGATTTTATATACATTGTAATTTATTCATCACATTAGTACAGCAAAGTTTTTATTTTCTACCTAAATTACAGATAATAAAACAGAGTAGTTAAATAAAACAGAGAGGTTAAGAAACTTGCCTAAAATCACATACAATTAGAAGTGTGAACTAGGTCAATAGCCCAGCTCTATCTAGCTCTAAAGATTAAATTCTTTTTTTTAATTTTATTATGTTAATCACCATACATTATATCATTAGATTTTGATATAGTGTTCCATGATTCATTGTTTGCATATAATACCCAATGCTCCATTCAGTATGTGACCTCTTTAATACCCATCACCAGGCTAACCCATACCCCACCCAACTCCCCGCTAGAACCCTCAGTTTGTTTCTCAGAGTCCATAGTCTCTCATGGTTCATCTCCCCCTCTGATTTGCCCACTTCATTTTTCCCTTCCTACTATCTTCTTTTATCTTTCTTTTTTTTTTTTAACATATAATGTGTTATTTGTTTCAGAGGTACAGGTCTGTGATACAACAGTCTTACACAATTCATAGCGCTCACCATAGCACATACCCTCCCCAATGTTTATCACCCAGCCCCCCATCCCTCCCACTCCCCACCACTCCAGCAACCCTCAGTTTGTTTCCTGAGATTAAGAATTCCTCATATCAGTGAGATCAGATGACACATGTCTTTCTCTGATTGACTTACTTCACTCAGCATAATACCCTCCAGTTCCATCCACGTCATTGTAAATGGCAGGATTTCATTCTTTTTAATGGCTGCATAATATTCCATTATATATATATATACCACATCTTCTTTATCCATTCATCTGTCGATGGACATCTTGGCTCTTTCCATAGTTTGGCTATTGTGGACATTGTTGCTATAAACATCGGGATGCACGTAACCCTTTGGATCCCTACATTTGTATCTTTGGGGTAAATACACAGTAGTGCAATTGCTGGGTCATATGGTAGCTCTATTTTCTACTTTTTGAGGAACCTCCATACTGTTTTCCAGAGTGACTGCACCAGCTTGCATTCCCACCAACAGTGTAGGAGGGTTCCCCTTTCTCTGCATCCCCGTCAACATCTGTCGTTTCTGACTTGTTCATTTTAGCCATTCTGACTGGTGTGAGTGGTATCTCATTGAGCTTTTGATTTGGTTTTCCCTGATGCCGAGCAATGTGGAGCACTTTTTCATGTGTCTGTTGACCATTTGGATGTCTTCTTTGGAAAAATGTCTGTTCATGTCTTCTGCCCATTTCTTGATTGGATGATTTGTTCTTTGGGTGTTGAGTTTGATAAGATCTTTATAGATTTTCGATACTAGCCCTTTATCTGATATGTCATTTGCAAATATCTTCTCCCATTCTGTCAGTTGTCTTTTGGTTTTGTTGATTGTTTCCTTTGCTGTGCAAAAGCTTTTTTTTTTTATTGTTATGTTAATCCCCATACATTATATCATTAGTTTTAGATGTAGTGTTCCATGATTCATTGTTTGTGCATAACACCCAGTGCTCCATGCAGAACGTGCCCTCCTCAATACCCATCACCAGGCTAACCCATCTTCCCACCCCCCTCCCCTCTAGAACCCTCAGTTTGTTTTTCAGAGTCCATCGTCTCTCATGGTTCGTCTACCCCTCCGATTTCCTCCCCTTCATTCTTCCCCTACTGCTATCTTCTTCTTTTTTTTTTCTTAACATATATTGCATTATTTGTTTCAGAGGTACAGATCTGAGATTCAACAGTCTTGCACAATTCACAGTGCTTACCAGAGCACATACCCTCCCAAGTGTCTATCACCCAGTCACCCCATCCCTCCCCCCATCCCCCACTCCAGCAACCCTCAGTTTGTTTCCTGAGATTAAGAATTCCTCATATCAGTGAGGTCATATGATACATGTCTTTCTCTGTTTGACTTATTTCGCTCAGCATAATACCCTCCAGTTCCATCCACGTCGTTGCAAATGGCAAGATCTCATTCCTTTTGATGGCTGCATAATATTCCATTGTATATATAGACCACATCTTCTTTATCCATTCATCTGTTGATGGACATCTTGGCTCTTTCCACAGTTTGGCTATTGTGGACATTGCTGCTATAAACATCGGGGTACACGTACCCTTTTGGATCCCTACTTTTGTATCTTTGGGGTAAATAACCAGTAGTGCAATTGCTGGGTCATATGGTAGCTCTATTTTCTACTTTTTGAGGAACCTCCATACTGTTTTCCAGAGTGACTGCACCAGCTTGCATTCCCACCAACAGTGTAGGAGGGTTCCGCTTTCTCTGCATCCCCGCCAACATCTGTCATTTCCTGATTTTACCATTTTAGCCATTCTGACTGGTGTGAGGTGGTATCTCATTGAGGTTTTGATTTGGATTTCCCTGATGCCGAGTGATGTTGAGCACTTTTTCATGTGTCTGTTGGCCATTTGGATGTCTTCTTTGCAGAAATGTCTGTTCATGTCTTCTACCCATTTCTTGATTGGATTCTTTGTTCTTTGGATGTTGAGTTTGATAAGTTCTTTATAGATTTTGGATACTAGCCCTTTATCTGATATGTCATTTGCAAATATCTTCTCCCATTCTGTTGGTTGTCTTTTGGTTTTGTTGACTATTTCCTTTGCTGTGCAAAAGCTTTTTATCTTGATGAAGTCCCAAGAGTTCATTTTTGCCCTTGCTTCCCTTGCCTTCATCCATAATATCCAGCTTGCTAAAATGTAACACGGAGGCCCCTAGGGGTGAGGGAAAGTTTCAGAGAAGGGCATAGGCCTTTGGAATGCCGAGGCCTGGGGTGACCACTCTGCCGTAATGCTGCTGGGAGTTGCCTTTCTTGAAGCTTTCTTAGCCCAAACAGTCACCCTGTGATCTAAGAGATGTATGCATTGTCCCCTAGGCTATGTTTAGCAGAACTCTTAGAACATGCAGATTAGCATATCATACCTTTCCCTAAACATATCCTTCAAGTTCCAGTAAAACCCCTGTCACACATCACATGCTTGAGAAACAGTAATAGAGGTTTATGATTACCCTGAAGGACCAATAAAGGCGGGAGCAAAGAAGAGCAAAGGGTCTTCATCTCTAAGCATTGACCCCCTTGCCTTCTCCTCTCTTTCACAGTAAAGTTTGGAGTAATCTTTCGTCTGTCAATACAGGGATTGATGGCCAGTCCTGGAAACCACTAAAACCAGCCCTGCAAGAAATGGACTAAATGCTCCAATCAAAAGACATAAGGAGTCAGAATGGATAAAAAAACAAGACCTATCTATCTGTCCCCTGCAAGAGACTCATTTTAGACTTAAAGACACCTGAGGGATTTCAGGTGAAGGGATGGAGCAGGAGCAAGATGGCAGAGGAGTAGAAGAACTAAATTTTGTCTGGTCCCAGGAATTCAGCTAGGTAAGTATCAAACCATTCTAAACACCTATGAACTCAACAGGAGATCGAAGAAAAGAATAGCAGCAACTCTGAACAGAAAAGCGACCACTTTCTGGAAGGTAGGACGTGCAGAGAAGTGAATCCCAGGGGATATTTGGGAGGATAGATGGTGGGGGAGGGGGCCTCTCTCAGCCGCTTCTGGCAAGTGATAGAGCAGCGGAGCACAAAATCGGAACTTTTAAAAGTCTGCTCCGCTGAGGGACGTCGCTCCAGTGGCTAAGCGGGGGGTGGAACCCTCATGGGACAGTGTGGTCTCAGGACCCTCTGGGTCACAGAAAGACTGGGGGTGACTGAGTGCAGCAGAGCTCCCAGGTATCAGAGCGGGAAGCCAGCTGCAGAGACAAAGCCGAGGCGCAGGCTCTCAGCTCGGGGTTGCCATAAACCGTGATCCGCGGCACAGTCAGGCCACTGCTCCTCCAGCAGGGACCCAACAAGCGGCAGATCCGGGGAGACTCCCCTTCCTCCCCCGGAAGGAACGGCGCGCGAGCACACCGCAGGGATCTTCTGGGTTTGGAGACTCCACCTGGGGTTGGGTGCCAGAGATAGAAATGCTCGGTCACAGGCCGGGTGAGCACAGCGTGCGGACAGAGACCAGGGAGACGGGAGTGACTGACGGCTTTTCTCTGGGGGCTCACTGAGGAGCGGGGCCTGAGTTCTCGGCTCCTCCAGAACAGAGATTGGGAGGCTGCCATTTTCACTCTCGTCCTCCAAAGCTGAACAGAAAGCTTGCAGGGAACAAAAGCTCCCGAGAGCAAACCTGAGCAGATTATTTAGCCCGGACTGGGCAAGGGCAGGGCAATTCCACTTCCATCAAAGACATTTGGGAACAACAGCAACAGGCCCCTCCCCCAGAAGATCAGCGAGAACAGCCAGCCAAGACCAAGTTTACCGATCAATGAGAATGGCAGAACTCCAGCGCTAGGGGAATACTGCACATAGAATTCATGGCTTTTTTTACCATTATACTTTAGTCTTTCAAAGTTAATTTTTTTTTAATTTTCTTTATTTCTTTTCCTTTTCTATTTATTTTTAATTTTTCTTTTTCCCTTTTTCAACCAACATCTTATCAATTCTTTTTTTAAATCTTTTTTAATTTTCATTTTTAGAGTCATATTCTATCCCTTCATTGTAGTAAACCTTATTTTTTGTATATATATATGTTTTTCTCTCTTTAAAATTTTGGGATACAGTTTCTTCTAACAGACCAAAATATACCCTAAATCTCTAGTATATGGTTTTTTTCTAGTCTCCAGCCTGATCACATCCTCTCCCTTTTTTTTTTTTAATTTTTCTTCTTTCTTTTTTCAGCCAACTTCTTATCTTATCAATTCCTTTTATAAAATCTTTTGTAATTTTCATATTTACATTCATATTCCATCCTTTCATCATATTTACCCTTATTTTTGTACATATGTAAGTTTTTCTTTCTTTAAAATTTTGGGATGCAGTTTCTTCTAAAAGACCAAAATACACCCAAACTCTAATGTGTGGCTCCATTCTATTCACCAGCCTGAACATATTTTTTTTTCTTTCCCTTTATTTTCCCCCCGGTTTCAGGTCTCTTCTGATTTGCTTACTGTATATTTTTCTGGGGTAGTTGTTACCCTGTTAGCATTTTGCTCTCTCATTCATCTGTTCTCCTCTGGACAAAATGACAAGACAGAAAAACTCACCTCAAAAAAAAGAACAAGAGGCAGTACCTACTGCCAGGGACCTAATCAATACGACATTAGTAAGATGTCAGAACTAGAGTTCAGAATGACAATTACAAAGATACTAGCTGGGCTTGAAAAAAACATGGAGGATACTAGAGAATCACTTTCTGGAGAAATAAAAGAACTAAAATCTAACCAAGTTGAAATCAAAAGGGCTATTAATGAGGTGCAATCAAAAATGGAGGCTCTAACTGCTAGGATAAATGAGGCAGAAGAGAGAAACAGTGGTATAGAAGACCAAATGATGGAGAATAAAGAAGCTGAGAAAAAGAGAGATAAACAACTACTGGATCATGAGGGCAGAATTCGAGAGATAAGTGATACCATAAGACGAAACAATATTAGGATAATTGGGATCCCAGAAGAAGAGAGAGGGGGGCAGAAGGAATACTGGAGCAAATTATAGCAGAGAACTTCCTTAATTTGGGGAAGGAAACAGGCTTCAAAATCCAGGAGGCACAGAGAAACTGTGGCTGGTGGCATCACAATTCCGGACTGCCAGCTCTATTACAAAGCTGTCATCATCAAGACAGTATGGTACTGGCACAAAAACAGACACATAGATCAATGGAACAGAATAGAGAGCCCAGAAATGGACCCTCAACTCTATGGTCAACTCATCTTCCACAAAGCAGGAAAGAATGTCCAATGGAAAAAAGACAGTCTCTTCAACAAATGGTGTTGGGAAAATTGGACAGCCACAGGCAGAAGAATGAAACTGGACCATTTTCTTATACCACACACAAAAACAGACTCCAAATGGTTGAAAGACCTCAATGTGAGACAGGAGTCTATCAAAATCCCTGAGGAGAACACAGGCAGCAACCTCTTCAACCTCAGCTGCAGCAACTTCTTCCTAGACACATTGCCAAAGGCAAAGGAAGCAAGGGCAAAAATGAACTCTTGGGACTTCATCAAGATAAAAAGCTTTTGCACAGCAAAGGAAACAGTCAACAAAACCAAAAGACAACTGACAGAATGGGAGAAGATATTTGCAAATGACATATCAGATAAAGGGCTAGTATCGAAAATCTATAAAGATCTTATCAAACTCAACACCCAAAGAACAAAGAATCCAATCAAGAAATGGGCAGAAGACATGAACAGACATTTCTGCAAAGAAGACATCCAAATGGCCAACAGACACATGAAAAAGTGCTCAACATCACTCACCATCAGGGAAATCCAAATCAAAACAATGAGATACCACCTCACACCAGTCAGAATGGCTGAAATTAACAAGTCAGGAAACGACAGATGTTGGCAAGGATGTGGAGAAAGGGGAACCCTCCTATACTGTTGGTGGGAATGCAAGCTGGTGCAGTCACTCTGGAAAACAGTATGGAGGTTCCTCAATAAGTTGAAAATAGAGCTACCATATGATTCAGCAATTGCACTACTGTGTATTTACCCCAAAGATACAAATGTAGTGATCTGACGGGGTACATACACCACAATGTTTATAGCAACAAGACAGGATCATAGGGGAAGGGAATGAAAAATGAAACCAGACAAAACCAGAGTCAGAGACAAATCATAAGAGACTCTTAATCTCAGGAAACAAACTTAGGGTTGCTGGAGTGGAGGGTGGTTGGAGGGATGCATAGGTTGGGTGATGGACATTGGGGAGTGTGTGTGCTATGGTGAACGCTGTGAATTGTGCAAGACTAATGAATCACAGACCTCTACTTCTGAAACAAATAATACATTTTATGTTTAAAAAAAAGAAGAAGAAGAAGAAGATAGTAGGAAGGGAAAAATGAAGAGGGGTGGAAACGGAGGGGGAGATGAACCATGAGAGACTTTGGACTCTGAGAAACAAACAGGGTTTTAGAGGGGAGGGGGGTGGGGGGTTGGATTAGCCTGGTGATGGTTATTAAGAAGGGCACATATTGCATGGAGCACTGGGTGTTATACGCAATAATGAATCATGGAACACTACATCAAAAGCTAATGATGTAATGTATGGTGACTAACAAACACAATAAAATAAAATTAATTAAAAAAGAGAAAAAGTAAAGTGAGGGGATGGAGAAACATTTATCATGCAATTAGGTGTAAAAAGAAAGCCAGAGTAGCAATACTTATATTGGACAAACTAAACTTAAAAACAAAGAATGTAACAAGAGACAAAGAAGGGCTTTATATAATCATAAATGGGACAATCTGATAAGGAAATCTAAAAGTTATAAATATTTTGCACCCAGCATGGGAGTACCCAAATATATACAACAATAACAAACATAAAGGAACTAATTGATAATACAATAAAAGTAGGAGACTTTAACACCTTGCTTACATCAATGGACATCATCTAAACAGAAAATCAACAAGGAAACAATGGCCTCTACATGACACACTGGACCAGATGGACTTAACAGATATATTCAGAACATTTCATCATAAAACAGCAGAATACACATTCTTTCCGAGTGCACTTGGGATATTCTCCAGAATAGATCGCATATTATGTCACAAATCAGGCCTCAACAAATATAAAAAGATTGAAATCATACCACACCCCTTTCTGAACACAATGCTATAAAATTAGAAGTCAACCACAAGAACAAATTTAGAAAGAACACACAAGTACATGGAGGTTAAACAACATGCTACTAAACAATGAATGGGTCAACCAGGAAATTAAAGAAATAAAAAAATACATGGAAACAAATGAAAATGAAAACACAATGATCCAAAACATTTGGGAGGCAGCAAACGTGGTCCTAAGAGGTCCTAAGAGGTCCTAAGACCATACACAAAAATAAACGCAAAATAAATGAAAGACCTAAAGAGAGGAATCCATCAAAATCCTAGAGGAGAACACAGGCAGCAAGCTCTTTGACCTCAGCTGCAGCAAGTTCTTGCTAGACAAGTCTCTAAAGGCAAGAGAAACAAAAGCAAAAATGTACTATTGGCACTTCATCAAGATAAAAAAAATTGCACAGCAAAGGACACAGTCAACAAAACTAAAAGGCAATCTATGGAATGGGAGAAGATATTTGCAAATGACATATCAGATAAAGGGCTAATATCCAAAATCTGTAAAGAACTTATCAAACTCAACACCCAAAAGACAAATAATCCAGTCAAGAAATGGGCAGAAGACATAAACAGACATTTCTGCAAAGAAGACATAAAAATGGCCAACAGACACATGAAAAAATGCTCAATATCACTTGGCATCAGGGAATTACAAATCAAAACCATGATGAGAATCCACCTCACACAAGTCAGAATGGCTAAAATTAACAACTCAGGAAACTACAGATGTTGGCAAAGATGCAGAGAAAGGGGAACACTCTTACACTGTTGTTGAGAATGCAAACTGGTGCGGCCACTCTGGAAAACAGTATGGAGGTGCCTCAAAAAGTTAAAAATAGAGCTACCCTACAACCCAGCAATCGCACTATTAGGTATTTATCCAAAGGATACACAGTGATTCAAAGGGGCACGTGCACCCCAATGTTTATACCAGCAATGTCCACAATAGCCAAAATATGGAAAGAGCCCAGATGTCCATTGGCAGATGACTGGATAAAGAAGATGTGGTATATATATATTTAACTCAGCCTTCAAAAAGAATGAAATCTTACCATTTGCATTTGCAACAACGTGGATGGAACTAGAGGGTATTGTGCTAAGTGAAATAAGGCAGTCAGAGAAAGACAAATACCATGTTATTTCACTCACATGTGGAATTTAAGAAACAAAACAGTTGAAGATAGAGGAAGGGAAGGAAAAATAAAGATGAAAATTGAGAGGGAGGCAAATCACGAGACTCAATTCTAGGAAACAAACTGAGGATTGCTGGAGAGGAGGTGGGCATGGGGTAATTGGGTGATGGGCATTAAGGAGGGCACTTCATGTAATGAGCACTGGGTGTTATAGGCAACTGATGTGTCACTATTTCTACCTCTGAAACTAATTTTAAAAAGTGAAAGGAAAAAAAAAGATTCTCTCTCTCCCTCTCCCTCTGCCCCTCCCCTCTCTCTTTCCCCATCTCTAAAAAAAAAAAAAAAAAAAAAAGATAAAATGTAAAGTGAGACTATCTAGCATTGTAGAGATTATATAAAGGAAATTCTTATGTAATGACAGTGGAAATATGAACTGGTGTAAGAATTTCAAAGACCAATTTGGTATTAACAAGTACAAAGGGAAGTACACCTACTCTAAGACCCAGTTACACTATGAAATAGCAAAAACCTCACTCCTGGTTTATAATTTCTGCCAATGTGTAGGAGACATGTACAAAAATGTTCATAAAAGAAACAAGCGTACTATATGTTGGAAGTCCTTTTAGAAATACCAAGCACTCTTGATAGTGCCTTAAATTTATAAATTTTTCTTTCTTCTTCCCCTTAATGGAAATAAATATTATGAGAACAGCAACTTAGATTTGTAAATCACTTTAGAATTTGCAAGGCACTATTTCACTTAATATCTATGACAATCCAATGGCATCAGTGGTGCTAAGGACAGGGTAGTAGAAAAGACATAACTCATACTGTCAAGGAGCCTTACTCTACATGGGTGAATAATCTATGGAAGATATTAGGATTTCATTTTATAGGTACGTAAATGAAATCTCAGAAAGATTAATTGCATTCTCCCATGCTAGGACAAGTAGATGGTACAGTCAAAATTTAAATACCCTTCCACTCTAAATCATGCTCTTCTCATTATTGTAAACTAGCTATATTTTTAACACAATAAAATAAATATCTCAAAGAAATTAAAATTTAAATGTGATGAAATAATGATTTTTAAAATGCTGGTGGTTTCTATACAACCAAGGCCAAATTAGAAAAAAAAAATCTCTTGTATAGTTTATGAAAAGTCTTAGAGAAGTTCATGTAAGATAAAGAAGTAAAAACCTGAGTTTTCCATTTATGAAACTGCAAAGACATATGAGCATATTCCATGCTCCAAAATAGATTTTGTCTTCACTGGCAATATTTATGCAATATAACATCCTTTTTTTCCTTCTGGGTGATTTTGTTTGAAATTACCAAATTTTTTTAAAAGCTTAAGGTTAAAAAATACTTAGACCATTAAAGAGAACAGGTGAAATCATTGCTTTTTGTTTGTTTGTTTGTTTTTAATCTCTTTGTGTAATTCTAAATGTGAAAGTATTATTTTGTTGTAAGGGCCATTCGAGGATTAAAGAATGGAGTTGAAATTCAAAGATCTCACCCAAGCCAGACTCAAGATTTCAATTATGTCTTTCTGAAGGCATTCGCTAAGAACTTTGCTACAATAGTTAGTCCCAGATATCACAGCTGGAAATATTGCCTTGCATTTAATGTCACATAATGTAGTTGCTTAATTAGCACTCTTCAAGAAGGATCACTAGGTATTTCTAGAACGTTTTGAGTCCTGTGGTCCTCTAAATATGAAGCACACTAAGTTGAAGCTACATTGGGGTAGAGAAGCAAGATTAGAGGCAAATAGAGGAAGTTGAAAAAAAAAATGAAATCTTTCTTGGGGCATCAAAAAGTTGAGGTCCAAAATTTTCCACAACTAGTTCTGTGGTTGTGGACAAGTTTTCTAAAATTGGCTGGACTCTATTTTCTCATTTGTAAATCGAAATGACAATTCCTACCTTATCTATAAAAGAGGTTTACCATTAGGATTGGAAGAGCTAATATATAAGAATGCATTTTTAATTTATATGAAGTTTTCAATATGCATTGAAAATGTTACCATAATAATATGAAAGGCTTAAACTCACAGGACTTCTTGTAAGTTTTAAATAACTTAATGTGCGTGAAAATTCTGTCATTCATTCATGAACAAATTTTTATTCTATCAATAAATACAACTGAGTACATGTAGTATGGCAGGTCTTATGTTAGATGCTGAAAATGTGTTAAACAGGAAAGTACAGTTTCTCGAACTCAAAGCCTAGGATAGGAGAGAGACAAGCAAGAAAATAATAATAAAAACAGTTTGCTAGATGCCATGGTGGCTCTAGAAGCACTTAAAACTGGAAGACCTCACATAAGAGGTGGTATTTGAGCTGGAGCTCAAAGGAGGAAGAGGTTTAGGCAGGCATAAATACAGAAAGGCCAACTCAGTGTCAGAAAACAATATATGCAGGAAGGCATGTGGCAAGAGAGATGTGCTATCCTCTAAAGAAATCACATAAAGTTTAGTGGAGCAGAAGGAAAAATAAATAAGCAGATACTAGTTTGTGAATGTCACACAAAGAATTTGGAACTTTATCTTGAAATGATGGATTTTAACTGAACAATTCTAAGGAAAGAAATGAAAATTGAGTTTGTATTCTTAGTAATGGCACTCTATACACCACAGAATCAGTTGCTTAGGAAAACACCCGGAGTTTTAACCAGTTAAAAGACACTGCAGTAAACAAAGTGAAACACAACGAATATCTAAACCAAAGTGTTAGCATTGAGAGTAAAAAAGAAGGGTAAATATATAGAAAAATCTGGAAGAAGAATCAATAGGGACTAATTAGAGGAAAGGGAAGAGTCAAGGGTGGTATAAAACCAACAATAAAAAGGACAAATGAGTATATTTGAACTTACCTTGATAGAATGAATCATGTTCAATTTACTGATCACCTAAAGCCTAGATACCAACTCTATATATGTAAGAAAGCATAAATTTTTCATATATATATATATGATGCATTTTGGTCCAATGAAAACTTCTACTTCCTTTTCACTACAGATGATTTTATTCAGATTTATGAAAAATGTTCTGTCCTGATCCTATTAGATCTCGTGTTGGCATTGCTTCTATTATCCTATTCTACTTAATTCTAGAACTTTTTTTTTTAAGATTTTATTTATTTATTTGACAGAGAGAGATAGCGAGAGCAGGAACACAAGCAGGGGGAGTGGGAGAGGGAGAAGCAGGTTGCCCGCCGAGCAGGGAGCCCGATGCGGGGCTCAATCCCAGGACCCTGGGATCATGACCTGAGCCGAAGGCAGACGCTTAACGACTGAGCCACCCAGGCGCCCTAATTCTAGAACTTTTTATCCTATCCTGGGACTTCTAAAGATTTACTTCCTAGAAATTTTTACGTTTTATTACACATATCTAAACAAAGTTTAAAAATAAAGATGTTTTTCTGGCAAAGAAATATTTCTGAAAAGTATTAAGTCTGCCCTACTATTCCAAAAATGGTTCCACTGTTACCCATGTAATCAGATTTGCTCTGCACCTCTGACATATAGCACCTCCTTGAAAGGCGTTTTATTCTGCATTCTGAGTCTTGGCAGAAAAAGAAGAATTTGTAGTTTTACTGTGACCTTTAAAAATCTCTGCCACATCACAAACACCTTAAGCTTCAAGACTTAGGCAACGGTGTGATTTCAAATGTTCTCTTTAGATTCAGCCTTCTGGACTTTTAAAACTTAACAGGTTCACACTATAAGTCAAGGTGGCAATATTACTAACATTATTTTATTATGATTAGTTTCTGACACGGAGTATTTTACATAATCAGCAGTACTGAATATATTTAATATCACATTTTGTTAACTTTTCCAATACAGGTTCATAGCTTGATAAAATGACTGGCACATAAGTGTCTGATAAATATATATTGGATACATTAATGAATAAATTAGTATCAATATTATAACACAACTGGTCATTTTTATTCGGGCAATTTCGTACGTGTCCACGTGACAGCATACAGATATTTTAAAAATCCCAGGGGCATTTATCAGTCATAGTTCTTGGTGAAAGCTAATAGGCACCTACTCTGGTTGTCTAAAGCAGTGTTCACAGAATCAAAGGCAGGCTTGGCAAAGGAGAAGCAACTAAGACCGCTCTGGGGTGAGCCAGCAGGAAAAGGATCCTATTGCTCTAAATAATTCCCGTGCTGTGTGCTGTTGGCATGGCTTCACACAGCCAAGTGCCACCGGATACCACCGAAGTACCCTAAGTTGCTACTGCAGGCTACCCCAAGATTTTATTAATTTCTTCCTCTTTGTATCACTCACTCAAGTTACAAGATGAGAGAAGAAAGAGATTTCTGTGGCAAGAATTTGATTGATTGACCATAGATCACATGCCCAAACCTTGGCTCCCAGGATTTTTCTCTCAGGTTCTCTGGTGGGAGGGGGCAATTCATCCCACTGGTGTTACACACAGTAGAGATGACTCCCTAAATGAGAAGGAGAGAGTATTTTAAGATGTAAGACATAGTATGCTAGGGAGACTATAGTTATAGGATGCTCTGTGTGTGTGTGTGTGTGTGTGTGTGTGTGTGTGTACAGGGCATGGGTAAGGTTGTGGGACATTCACAGGACTGCAAAACAGCACTAAAGCTATTACTTTTACTACATCTCTTATCATAGCGGGTCACAGTGTATGTTTCCTCAAGTAAGTTCCTTCAGGTCAGGGAAGATAAATAGATTCTTTAAAGAGTGAAATTAATTATATTAACTATATTAATAATAAAACAACTTGTTTGTCCTGTATTTGATGCATAATATGTACCCTATTTTATATAAAAATTCACATTTATATGATTTTAAGATGCTCTTTTGGCATTCCCCATCTAATTATTTTTTAAGATCCTATCATGGTAACCTAATCAAAGGGGGTGTATGAAAATTAAGCAATAATTGTGTTTTATTGATTCCAAATAATCTATATCCCAAAATGTCTTTGGGTCACTAACGTCCAGCAGTTCCCACATGCCCACTTCATGCTGGAATTTTACCCAATAATTATTTGTGCCTTAAGACCCAAACCTGATATTTTAGTCCCCTCGATCTCATAATGCTCAGGAGAGGGCCTTCAGTTGTCTTTTTTGTTGTTTTTAATAGAAATGCATTATCTTTACCTCTCTAGTAACCTTTATAAATTGTTGTTTTATATTTGTGGTCTGTATAAAAATGGACGGTAGGACTCAAATCATATTTGAGAGCTCAAAGTTCAGCCAAAAATTCAATTATGTAAATTAGAAAACAAATGCCAGGGAATGAAAGCTAACCACTCAGTGTTCCTTAACTCAGGTCAGGGGTAGCCGTGGAGGGCTGTAAAGAAGGAAAGGAAAAGAGCTTTGCTATAGCCCTGGGAGGAGGATAAATATTTTTTACATTCGGTCATGTAGTAATAAGGATCATCATCTGCAGCGCCTTCCATCCTAAATACATCTGCAGCCATCATTTGAGCCATTGATCTGCAAGTGTGCTTTGTACTCTCAAGGTGGCTATGCTTCACAAAGGGCCCTGTTCTCTCATTTGTGTGGGTATAGATTTGTACTGCTGAACAAACAAAACAAGGCAGAAAACAAGCAATCAATGAACCCTGGGGGTAGGGTTTAAAAGACAGACAACTGGATGATGGTTGGGCATTGGCACATAGACTAAAGGGTTTATTTCTATGAATGCACACTTCAGTTTGAAAAAGATCTTTGGAAAACTGGTTTTAGATGCAACTGAAGAGATAGCTATTTTTTTTTTATTTTGTTTTGTTTTCATTCTGGCTTTATGGATTCTATGAGACTCAAGAGATGTATTTCAGGAGCTGCTTCAGGGATGAGAACATTGGGGATTGGACTCAGGGGTCCCCATCGCCTTACCTTAACCATCACAGCATTTCATTTGAAACATTAATTTTCCACTTAATTGAGAATTGGTTTCTGTGCTAAGAAACCGGTTTTAAAATCATTGGTCAAGTTCAAGTGAATACTTCATTTTACAGTTGAAAAAGAGAGGCTGAAAAGATTTAGTGGACCAATTACCACAGCTGGTATTAATAGAACTGGGACTAAAATCCTATTCTTATTTCCTAGCCTATGTGTTTACCACCAGGTCAAGTTACCTTTTATTCAATTCACTAAGTCCTAGTCATTCCATCCTTGATATTCACCAAAGCACTCTCAGCAGACAAATTTGAGAAAGGGATCTTGAACTCTGAGTTATTATTAAATAAATGAGGACATTTGATATAAGATATATTTGATATTTGATATATTTGAACAATAAAGATACTTGATAACTGTAGAGTTACTAATCTGCAAAAGATATGAAGATATGTATGAAACTCTCCTGTTAAAATAAGTGGCCAATGACTCTCAGTTACACTTTAGGGAAAGATCTATAAAGAAAGGAATATTTCTATGTATAAAGAATAATGGCTAAGAAGAGGAAAATTGTTGCAAACAGAGGAAAGAGCATACAAAAACAGGAAAATATGTTAAGTGCACTGATGTATTTATCAATGAGGGAATAAATTAAAGTCAGTGAATGATTAAAGTAAATGTATTCAGATGATATTGACAGACCCTTTGGAATACAAGACATGATTCATATAAAGTACTATCTTGTCATTGTAAGAATGCTGACATATGAGGAAATGATAAATTCCCAGAATGCTTTTCTGTCTACAGGTTAATACCTAAGGTCTTCCTGTATAAGAAAAAGTTTAAGTGATCTTTTGTAGACAGTTATTTCCCTACTGTAGCCATGAGGACCATAAGCCATTTGCCAGATGAGAGGACAGTTTATGCCTCTGCCCTCCTTAAATGACATGCATATTTTACTACAAGCTCTTGCCTGTCTGGTTTATCTCAGTAACTGATGGACCTCTGAGCCCAGGCAACCATGCCACTCAATTTTAGTCAATCAAGCTCCATTTTTCATCCTGTTTTCAGGTCACATTTGCTTTATTTAAAGCAGCTGTGTTGGATCAGCTAAAACCCAAAGCATTCAATGAAAGCCTTAAGCATGTGACCACAATTGCACATAAATATCTCTGACTCAAAGCTTTAATGTAAAGTGCCACACATTCACACACATTCAATCAGTGTACAGTTCAGAAGGACTGCTTAAGTAGGTAACAGTTTTCCATGCTGTCAGTTAACATTACAGGTCATTTGAATAAGGTCAAGACTAGAGAAGCCATAGTGTTTTATCACAGATCTTTGTGTTTTTTAAGGTAAATTATTATAAGCTAAAAAATAGTCCTGATTAATATTTTTAAAATAAGGAACCTACCTATGCCAAATCTAATAACTAATAATCTAAAAAGTAACTAGGGGAATGAACAGAACAAAACGACTGGCCTCTAAGAATATTCTAGTAATTTAGTATATAGCAACTGCTTAAGTTATTAACACCTGCTTGTTCTGAGGACATATATTCAAATTGAAAAGCATTGTTGTGATATGAAAAGTTGGAAAACCAACATGGAAAATCCACATGATACTTACTCTTTTTGAAAGAGCAGTTAGAATTATCAGCCCTCTGACATCACATGGGGCATCAGCATTAGCAGCATGGCTGTGGCACGGCCAAAAAGCAGAATCTAACAGAGTGGAAGGCAGACCCAGAGCAGAGGACTAACAGGGAAATAATTTAAGTAGAAGCTAAGAAGAAGAACAGCAACTGGGGACAGTGATAAATTTGATATATGTCTAAAAGACAGAGATAAGAGAGGACTTTGTGGTCTTTGCACTTTGTTATTGATCTGCTTGCTGGGCTATTTAATGTATCTGGTAATAATACATTATTTCCCCAGCTTCAGACTTAAAATGTGATAGTAAAAATTAATAGAGTAAAGACTATTTTTCTCCTTTCTTGTGCATTTTTACTATACTGCATTTGTCATGGGAATAGTAAGAAGTTACATTAAATAGCCCTTTTATGAGCTATGATGATTAGTAGTTTGGGCATCAGCAAAAGGGTGTGGAAAATCCTAACAAGTTAACAAAGATCCTTCATCCTACTCTCTTGAATTCTAAGCATCCTTGACTGCGTGAATCTGTGGAGTGAATATAGGCTTTGGAGTCAGACAGACCAAGCTTAGGCAAGTTATTTAACCTCATTCAGCTTATCATAAAATGGGAATAGTAAGATGTAACTCATAGAGTCATTGGGAGGATTGTAATAACGGAATGTTGCAGAGAAAGTGTTTAATAATTACCTGACACTCAATATGGTAGCTATCATTATCTATTAAAGAAGCAGACCATAAAGAATAAATATTTATAAATCAATGTTCTAAATCCTGGTTGTGCATCAGAATCATCTGTGGAAATATTTTAAACTAGAGATGCCATCCAAGAAATATTTATTCAGTAGGCACAGCGCAATCATTTCTATTTTTCAAAGAACTCCATGGGTGGCCCCTCTGATCAGCCAGGAGTGATAGACACTCTTATAAAAGTATTTTCATAGTCAAAGAAGAACTCAAAACTTTAAAAGTGGAGAAGACTTTAAAGAAGAGTCAGCAACTCTTCTGCTTTTCTGCAAATTGCCATCATATTGTATATACCACATAGAAAAGGTTGTATACTTTCAAATGCTGGCAGTTGCATCTGGCAAAGGAGATTTTTTAAATGAAAGATAAATATTTGAACCAACTACCAGACAACTAAACAAGTTAATCTCTGTATGACTCTGAGCACTGCTAGCTCTGCCATCAAAAATTTAAAAACAGGAGCCTGAACTCAAAACATGTGGCCTGTGCTTCTGCCTTGGATTCAAGAATTGTAAATATGACAGGTGCAAATTATTCATGCACTCCATACACAACACTGCTTTCTCCACCAGCTCTACCCTCCCATTATGTTTCAGAGAAGCATCGGGAGCCTTACCAACTTCACAACATAACCATAGTAAAGAGAAGCCAATATTAAGCTAAATGTCATCATGTCTCTCAGACAGCCGTGATGCAATACATCAGAAGGGAGAGAGGATGGTAGATCAGGTAATGGAGAGCTCAGAGCAGCCGAGATCAACCCTACAATTTAAACCTGAATCAAGAGGTATGCAATCAGTTTAGGGTAACATTTAGGTTTTTATTCTGTGTATTATTTTTCCACATGAAATGAAGGAAGCATATCACTTCATTAAATATTACTCTCCTAGGATACTGTTAGGAACGTTTGGTTAAACCATTACCATAAACATGTCAAAACAAACCTGTTAGAGACTTATGAATGTTCTCCATTCAGTCATTAATAAGAAGAATGGCAGCAATCACTTATATAATGCTTAATATATGTCAGACATTGTTCCAAGTGTTATTCACATATTAACTCATTTAATCTTAACAACTACTCTATGAAACAGGCAATTTTTTATACCCCTTTGTGGTGTGCCACCCAGATTCTCCTTTAGGAAGGAACGACATATTTCCCCCAGCTACTGGAAGATGGCCCTTAGCTATCAGTTGTCGTTCGAGGGTGCTTTGACTGAAGAATACTGCTTCATCCAAGGTCATTCCTCCTTCCAGGAGCAGCTCTGATCCAGTGATTAATTATAATGTTGGTGTAAAGTCCTGATTCTCTTTCACCAAGTTGGGAAAAATGCAACACTATCCCAGTTCCAGACCTCTCCATGGGTTGGCTGAAAATTTCCTTGGAATTGCATCAGAGCTTAACATCTCTCTCTGTCAAATCCTGCTTCCCATCCTTTCTATCCATATTCCCAAGAGCACTCCCTAATCAATGTCCTGAACACTAGTCTCTGTCACAGTGTTTGCTTCCCATGATATAATCTGCAACAAGCCACTTAGGTAATTTGGTCATCTTGATAACCCCTCAGAAATAGATGTCTACCTGACATGTGATACTGATGCTGTTGAACTTGTCACTCAGCATTTCTCATTGTCTCTTTCCCTTTCTACTTTTCACTTGAGTCTAAGCACATCACTTCATCTCCTACTGCCTCTGTTTCTATCAGTGTCACATTCAGAAATGTTAAGATCTGGCTGATTGCTTAGTGACCATCCAACTGGGTTTTTCTCCATAAGAGAGACTGCATCTTAGAGAGTGTGCATTCCTACGTCTATCCTATAAATAGTTGCTCATGCTTAGAGTTCAGATTTCTGAGTCCAGTAAGTCATAGCTAGGTTAACAGGAATACAAACAAGATTGGAAATTTATGCCCAAGCAACTGTCTCTCCCTTATCAGCTCAAAGACCAAATTCAGATGTAACTGAAATTTAGATTTTTTTGTTTCACTAATTTGCTAATTTCAAGATTGTAAAGTCATTTGCATTGTTTTCCACCAACCTTCCAAATTCCAGAGTTGTAAAAATGTAATTCTGCATAATATCTTCTATTGACTCCCATTATTTTCTCTGCCTAGTATACTGCTTTCCGCTAAATCTTTTTTGATAAATTACTTCTTACTCATACACCAATCATATAGTACTGGTTGGGTCATCATGTTATTATACTACTCCATCTCAGATGGCTGCAAATGATGACTCAGGAGTGAGAATTTGATCTGTGGCAGGCCAATAAGATTTCCTCCTGTATTTTCCAAGCTAGAACTGAGTTAGAATATTACTCCAGCTCTAAGATATAGCCATCATGCACCAGATCCTTCAACTCATAGAGCATGCTGGTCTGTAATGTGAGAGAATAAAGACTATGAAAATGAAAGAAAGTACCAAAGATGACAAATACCTAATTCCAGTGGTTCCTAAGGTTCAACTATGGCTCTCTTTCCAAAAATGAATTTATTTAACCTTGATTTCACTAAGCCTCCTATTACTCTTCATTAAGGATTAATCTCAAGGTCTTTACCATGATATGCAAAGACCACAATATTTATCTAAGCTGATATCTAATTGCATCCTTACCACCTGTTTGTGATCCATCCTGTCCTCCACTACACTCAGTGTTCTAGTAATATCATCAAATGCCTAAATGGTGATTCAGGATTCAGCATGAACTGTGCCTTCTCTGAAGAACACTCCCCAATTCCTCCTGTCAAAATTAGCCATTAATCCCTCATGTTCTGATGAACCTAACATCATTCATTTATGACTCTGTGTCCACCACTATCTACAGGTCATAGAAACTGAGGTGTGAAGATAATACCGAATCTAAATGGAAGAAAAATCACCAAAAAAAAGATGCCTTGTACATATTCTTTCACAAGCTCTATGCTTAAGTTATTGATTTTGGATCTTTCTTTTTTTCTAACATATACATCGAAAGCCATAAATTTCCCTGAAAACAATGATTTCTCAGCATTCCACAAATTTTGAAAAGTTGTGTTTTTATTTTAATTTGGTTAAAATACTTTAAAATTTCTTTTGAGACTTCTTATTTGACCCAAATGTTATCTAAAGATGTGTTGTTTAACTTCCAAGCATTTGCGGATTTTTCAGCTACCATCTGCTATTGATTTTTAGTATAATTTCATCAGAGACTACTCTTCCTTCATAGATCCCAGCTTCCCTCAAGATCTTTTCCTTTGACCTTGATTTTCTGCAGTTTGAATATGACATGCCTACTTGTGACTTTCTTTGATATATCTACTTTTTGGTGTTCATTGAGCTTCCAGGATCTTTGGCTAGGATCTTTGGTTTGATGTTTGCTGTACCAATAGGTGCTAGAGACTTCAGTTTCCTCTCACGCATTTTTTTTTCTTTTTGTTTGTTTGTTTGTTTTTTGAAAGAGAGCTAGAAAGAGAGAAAATGGGTGGGGGGGGTGGGGAGAAGGAGGCAGGGGCAGAGGGAGAGGGAAAGGGAGAGAGAGAGAATGGGGCTCCATCCCACGACATTGAGATCATGACCTGAACAGAAATCAAGAGTCAGACGCTTAACCAACTGAGCCATCCAGGTGACCCTCCTCTGATGTTTTTTATGTTGTTTCCCCTCTTTACTCTGGACTTCTTAAGTCCTTCTCCTTAGGAAGAGTTTTTCTTTCAGCTCTTTCAGGTGTTATCTATTGTTATTATACTGGAACATTGTTAGTGTGTTGGTAATCCTATAATCTTATGATTAGTTATTAGTCTGTGACCTTCACATTGTTTCTCTAGTCAGAATAGCCTTATCCCCAGGCTCCTCACTCCCTTCTCTGGCTACATTGTTCCTAGGCTATTTCCTTGAATCCCTAACTAACTCCTGTTGACTTTTTTTTTTCTCCGTTAAGTGAGAAAGGAAAACTGGAAAGGGCTAGAATGAGAAGCATCCCCTTCTTTGAATTGGGATAAATCTCTGGCATTTTCCCTGGAGAGTAGGCCTTTGTCATGGAAAAGACTCTGAGTGTATTTCACAAGATTATTCCTCCCTTCTGGCTGCCAAAACTAGAGGGTTCTTTCACCATCTTCAGCCATGAACCTGGTATGGTTCCTGGAGGTAAAGCTCACCAAAGCATGGGGATTATTTGTTATACAGACAATTAATAAAAATTTGCTAGCAAAAAGTCATACCATTGGTAACATTATTCTTCGGGAGCTAAACAAATCTTTAAAGAGACTTCTGATCTCCAAAGAAGTATCAGAAAGGACTTAAAAATTTCTGGAAATGTGACATATTAAAGGAAGTTACATGTAAAGTACTTTAGTGGCTATAAGTTAGTTTTCTTTAAATATCAAATCGCATCCTAAATCGCATAACTTAATGCAACATTATTCTTATGAAATCTGTGCTGATTATTTAATATAAAATTAAATTCCATTACACACATACATATATGTATATATGTATGGGAAGTTTGGTTTTCATGTTTTTTTTAGAAACCTTGGAGAACGTCTTATTTATAATAAAACATTGCCATCTGGTGGTATTAATTTCAAACTGCAGGCAAAAGGTCCTGTAGGATCTTATATTTAAAAACCATTTCCTCTATAACACTTCCATTCTCGTACAGACATGGTGCAAAGAACTATTGCTGCAAAAATTAAGATCTTTCATTCTGAGCAATTTACCCTCTAAAAATGAAATACATTAACCATTACACTATGATAAATGCTATAATAAAAGTTTATATTGTAACCTATTCATTAATGGGTTCAATTGTTATTTTTTAGCACCTTCTATGTGTCAGATATTATTCTAGACACTGGGAATGCATCATTTAAAAGGGCAAGCAAAAGCCCTGCCTTCCTGATGTTTATGTTCTAGTATGAAATAAGGTAGAGGGACACCTGGGTGGCTCAAGTCAGTTAAGTGTCTGCCTTTGGCTCAGGTCATGATCTCAGGGTCCTGGAATGGAGCTCCATGTCCAGCTCCCTGCTCAGCAGGGAGTCTGCTTCTCCCTCTCCCTCTGCCCCTCCCCCCACTCATGCTCCCTCTCTGTCAAATAAATAAATAAAATCTTTTTAAAAATATAAAAGAAGGTAGAAAATGAACAAAAAAATGGTAGTATGGTGTATTATAAGGTAATAGGTAATTTAAAAAAAATCAAAGGTGGTAAAGAATGCTAAAAAGAGAAGTAGAAAAAAGAATAGAGTAATTAAGGAAAGATAGGCTGATATCTTTGCTGATAGCTAAACAAAGACCTGAAGGACATGAGAAAGTAAGCCCTGCAATTATCTGAAAAAAGGCACAGGAAAGAGCAAGTGGGGAGGCTCTAATACAGGAGCTTCCCTGGATGCCATGTTTGAGGAACATTATACAAGCCCTTTTAGCTAGAATGGAGTGAGGAGGAGGGAAAGAAAAAGAAAGACATTCATAGAGGTAACAGGGAAGACAGAACATAAAAAGCCATGAAGACTCCAAGGACTGGACTCCAAGTGCAATTTAAAGCCATTAGGAGGTTTTGATATGATCTGTCATGTGTTTTTAAAGATTTTATTTACTTATTTATTTTACAGAGAGGGAGAGCACAAGCAGGGGGAGGAGGAGAGGGGGAGAGGCAAGCAGGCTCCACACTGAGCACAGAGCCCAAAGTGGGGCTGTATCCCACAACCCTGAGATCATCAAGTGTCTCACACTTAACCAACTGAGCCACCCAGGTGCCCCTGTCTTGTATTTTCAAAATGACTGTTTACGCTACTGTGATAAGAATAAAATATAAAATGTAAAAGGCCATAAGCAGAAAGACCTTTAGGATAGTGATACTCAAAATGCCAGTTAACAGCTAGATAAGAAGTTTGTGCCAAAATATAAAGAAATGTACTGCTTCCTGAATTGAGAAGGTCTTACTAAGGAGACATGTTGACAGAACTAAATTGTATGTGTAGTGATATTGCTCATTTATATTATGGAATAGGCTTTTGTTCTCCCCTTGGACAAACAGTCCATTCAATGGCCCCTACTTTGAGAAGCACTGCTTTATGATACTATTGCAATAACCCAAGTAAGAGATGATGGGGTCTTAGACCATGGTAATGGTATGGGAGAAAAGAAATGGCCCTTTACATATAAATATAGATATATAGATAGATATCTGTATCTATCTATATACAACCTCATAGGATTTGTTAATGGATTAACTATGGGGTATAAAACAAAGAAAAAAGTCAAAAAGAATATCAATTTCTGAGTCTGAGAAACTGGAGCGCTACATTTACTAAGATTGAAAAATACAGGAGATGGGACAAGTTTGGTGAAGAAGTCAGGCTTTCAGTTTGGAGCATATTAAGTGTAAATATTCAAAGGAAGATAATAAGTAGGTAGTTAGATATATGATTCCTGAATTCAGGGGCAAGGTCTGGCTAAGTATATACCTCCTTATATACTATCAACATATATATGGTATTTAAAGCCTAAAAATTAGATGAGATCTCCAAGTGAAGGAGTGATGTCTATTCTATTTATATAGACTACAGTGACATAAGAACTGAGCTCTGGGACACTTTGAAATGGAAAGGTCTAAAAAAAGGGCTGACAGCCATCAAAAGGAATGAGATCTTGCCATTTGCAACGACGTGGTTGGAACTGGAGGGTGTTATACTGAGCGAAATAAGTCAATCAGAGAAAGACATGTATCATATGACCTCACTGATATGAGGAATTCTTAATCTCAGGAAACAAACTGAGGGTTGCTGGAGTTGGGGGGGGGTGGGAGGGATGGGGTGGCTGGGTGATAGACATTGGGGAGGGTACGTGCTATGGTGAGCGCTGTGAATTGTACAAGACTGTTGAATCTCAGATCTGTACCTCTGAAACAAATAATGCAATATATGTTAAGAAAGAAAAAAAAAAGAAGATAGAAGGAGGGGAAGAATGAAGGGGGGGAAATCGGAGGGGGAGACGAACCATGAGAGACAATGGACTCTGAAAAACAAACTGAGGGTTCTGCGGGGGGGAGGATGGGTCAGCCTGGTGATGGGTATTAAAGAGGGCACAATCTGCATGGAGCACTGGGTGTTATGCACAAACAATGAATCATGGAACACTACATCAAAAACTAATGATGTAATGTATGGTGATTAACATAACAATAAAAAAATTAAAAATAAATAAAGGGCTGACAAACTATGGCCAGTAGGTCAAATCTAACCCATTTTTGGATGGCCCACAAGTGAAAAATATGTTTTACATATTTTAAGGGTTAAAGAAAAAAAGAGGTGAACATGCAACAGAGACCACACCTAACCCACAAAACCTAATCTATTTACTATGTGACCATTAACAGAAGTAAAGTTGGCGGACCATGGGTCTAGAAGATATAGGAAGACGTGATCAGGGAGAGAGAAAGAAAACCAAGGAAGTATGGAAGTCAAGCGAAGGCTGAGTTATATGGAAAAGGGAATAATACCTGTGTCAAATGCTGATGATAGATCAAGAAAAATGGAAACTTAACATTGACTATAGGTTTAGCAATATGGAAAGCATTAGAGACTTTGACAAGATAGTGTTAAAGGAGTCATGTGAGCCAAATCCTGACTGGGATAAGAGGGGTTGCAAAAACAAGTAGAGACCATTTTTCCAAAGAATTTTTCTATAGAGAATCTGAGAAATGAAGCCGTTACTTGAGGGGTAAGTGAGTTTAAGATATATCTATCTATCTTACATATTTATTTATAATAAATATACATATTTAGGGGCGCCTGGGTGGCTCAGTCGTTAAGCGTCTGCCTTCGGCTCAGGTCATGATCCCAGGGTCCTGGGATCGAGCCCCGCATCGGGCTCCCTGCTCAGCAGGGAGCCTGCTTCTCCCTCTCCCACTCCCCCTGCTTGTGTTCCCTCTCTCGCTGTGTCTCTCTCTGTCAAATAAATAAATAAAATCTTTAAAAAATAAAAAAATATATATATACATATTTATTATATATTAAGCTAAATATACTTTTAAATAGACATTTTTTTCAAACACGGGAGAAATTACAACTTGTTTTTGTGACTATGAGAAAGACCACAGGATCAATGGAAGTTTTAATACTGCAGTGTCATCAGAGGGTCAATTACTGTAAAGAGTCTCTTGAGTGGGTGAGGGATAATATAATCTAGTGACAAGTAGATGGTTTAGACAGAAGCTTGGGTGGTCCCATCACAGTAACAGGAAGAAAGGGAGAATACACTCTATGGTCAAGAAGGCTGCCAAGGGGAAGAATGCTGTGGCAGAAGCTTGCAAAAATTACATTCTGATGGATTCTATTTTCTTAGCAAATAGAAGGGTGATCAGCTGAGAATGAGGATGAGAGAAGGGAGGGATGTCGGAAATTTGAAGGAAGAGCAGGTGAAAATACTTGTCCCCAAGACTGAAAGAGTAAATGAGTAGGAATTATAAAATACTAGCCATTTAGCACTGAGGGATAATTTAAAATAACTGGTCATGAATTGCAAGTAGAACAGTAATCATGGTTTACTGCACAGAAGGAAGAACTGAGTAGGCAGAGAACTTGATTTAACCTGGGTTGGAGTTTTATCAAGTGCATACAATAAATCAAAAGGGGGCAATTAGTTGAATGTGATGAAAGAGAATGGTTGTAAAAGCAGACCATGGAATCTAAGCTGAGTAAGAAAGAAACATGGGCATGAAACACATAAAAATTCACTGAGTTGTACACATATGATTTGTGTGTTTTTTCTGTGTACATTATACCTTAGTACCCAAGCTTACCTAAAGTAGAAAGAATGAAAGAAAGAAGAGAGAGAGGGAGGAAGAGAGGGAGGGAGGGAGGGAAAGGAAGGGAGGGAGGGAGATATATCCAACAGGATAAAATATAACTAAAAAAGAAAACATGAAAGGTAGGCATGCTCTTTAGGAGGTTATTAAAGATAAATAAAGTGAGAGATATAGGGGCAATGAGAAGGGGGATAGGTTCTAATGGAGACTCTGAAAACTTAAGACTAGAAAGACTAGTTTCAGCGAGAGATTAAACAGAGAATGTCTTAGTTCATTCTAGAAATTGTATATATGATACAGTCAGCAAAGGTGTTCATATTAGCATTCACATCAGTGACTTTGAACTAATGGAATGGAATCCAATCATATTTCTTATGTTTGCAGGAAATAAGACAAGGAATCAGAATTCAAAATAATCATAGCAAGAAAGACAAATTTTAAAACAAACAGCAAATTCAATTAAACTAACAACCCTTGGGAAGAAAATCCAAGGATGCAAATTAAAAGGAAGGAAAAAATGGTTTTATGAATATATGGTGAAAATGGGTCTTAGGCCCAAAGTAGATGATGTATCTGTAGACCAAATAATGTATAAATCTAAGAACACATAAAATCCAAAGAAAATCTGCATCTTCTGATTCAGTATGGTCTGGTGATCAATATGTGGCAGTAAAATGGGAAGGAATGGGTAAGATATATCTTATACCTGCAATGCATACGACAGTACACAGACTATGATAAGGATATAGGCCTTCTTGGTACCACACCAAATAATGCAGAGGGAATGATGATGAATTCAAAGTTGGCTGAGGTCATGAGCAAAAGCTAAAGAAGCTAACTTGTTCTTCCAAATATTTTTTTTAAAGTATTACTGAATATTGATTATTAAATATAGGACAAGTTCTTCTGAGCCTGTCTGTGTTAAATTCTTTTACCCCTTCTAAAGATAGGAAAGAAATAAATTTGATCTTCAGTTTGTAGAATTATAAATGTCAGAATATGGAGAGAAGATAGCAGCAATGTCCTGATGGAATAAGGGCTGCCCTTCCCCTTGCTTCTCTCTACTTCAGCTTTTTTTTTTTAAGATTTTATTTATTTATTTGAGAGAGAGAGTGAGAGAGAGAAAGAGCACAAGAGGGGGGAGCGGGAGAGGGAGAAGCAGACTCCCTGCTGAGCAGGTAGCCCGACGCGGGACTCGATCCCGGGACTCCAGGATCATGACCTGAGCCGAAGGCAGTCGCTTAACCAACTGAGCCACCCAGGTGCCCTCTACTTCAGCTTTTAATAGGTACCATTTCCTCTGCCTGGAAATGAAAGTGAAGGCCTATTGCATCACCAGGAGGCCAGAAGGCAGTTCCTCCTGTGCTAGTCAGGTTCAGTCTATTCCAGACACAATGGCTCCAGCTGCTACCCACAGGGAGTTTTATTATATGGGGCCTCATTTCCTTGCCTGCAAAGCGGTGCTGAGCCCCTCCTGCCAGGATAGACTTCTTCCTGCTGCTCTTTCTCAGCTTTGAGCATCATTACATTGCTTTACACTGCTTCCATGTGGATTTTGAGCTTTTCCTCTTCCTGTTTCCTATGTCTTGCTGTGTCTTCACACATCTCTTTGGACACTTAGGACATCAACACCACCACTGAGAGGGGTGTGATGAAGCTGCCTAGGAAGAGCTATATCTAGCACTTGTCAAGTGGAAAACTCCATCCTGCCTAGAATGTGAATAATATCATGCATTCATACATCTTTTCTAGGATTAACCAAATAAAACTTGAAGAAGACACAAAAACTCTCTCATCTAGGAAAACTGCAATCCAGATTTCCTAAAGTCAAAGATGTCTCCTGGACTCTTGTGAGACTGAAGTTGGAAATCATAGAGACAACTGTCCCACTTCCACTTGCTTTCTGTTTGTCCTGAGTTATTTTGCACAATAGGTTCATTGAATTGTTCACTTCAGATCATTTCCCTTCTTATCTGAGTATTTTTCTATGAGAGAGACTAATGGGGAATCCATGGGACATGATGTTCTTTGTATTTCTTGACATTATTCTCAAAGGTTGGGATGCTCCTTTGCAATACACCCCTGACTAAATGCTAACCCACCTAAAATCTAACTTCCAAATACTTCTAGAAGGGAATCTGTTCTAATTCCCAGTGATTTTTCTAAATTTTCACCTCTCTCTATCCCTGCAACCATCCCTCTAGTCTGTTCCCCCGGCTTTTTAACTAAAAAGGTAACTAAAAAGATGGAGCAATGTTTTAGATATTTATTGATATTTGCATGTAAACAGTTAAGTGAGTTTATAGATTACATTCTGTGGTTTAAACCAAATCTTATAAAAAGTAGTTCACGCAAATGAACCAACAATTGAAAATAATATTCATAAAGCATCATAGAAAACCAAGAGGACACAATAACAAACTCTTTATCAAAGGAGAAACAATGGTGATTTCATCATATCTGAAAGAAGTTAGCAAAAACAATCAAATCATCAAGAAGACTACTTGAAATGTTGATTTACTCTTACTGTTTTTAATAATGAACTCTACAGTGTGCCATTAGATATTAACTAATCCTTGTAAATCATATGTGTTACATAGATAAATACATGCATATGGAATTTTTATTGTTAGAGGTAATGTGCAAAAAAATGTGTAGAGATCTTTGTAGTATGGGTTTGTTAGACACCATAAGGTATAGATGGAATTATCTCTGCTATCAGACTTTTTTTTTGATATTGATCAGAATGCTTTCTGATTCCACTTGGAATATTTTTTGCTTTCAGGCTCCCTGGTATGATGCTCATTCCTTAATAACTGTCCTGTCTTTGTTAGACAGCCCTACCACCAATCCTCTGCCAAGGCTAATGACTAGCTGTATCAGTCTACTTTCCAGATATCTCATTCCACCGGTATGAATGGAAGTCATCCCCAAACCTGCCAATGTGTTTTCCTCCTACATCTACTTTTCTCAAATGTACATGCCAAATTTCCCAAGTTGCTGTTCTCTTAGTCTAGCCTATCTAACTAAATTCCTCAAGCCTCTGTTCCAACATTCTATAATTCAGCTGACATTTATAAGATATAGTGACTGGAAGATGATAAAGAGCATCTCCATTATAGATATTAACTCTACAAAAGGAAATGCTAAAATGGGGACTGAATGAGCCTTTTATTGATTCTTCTTTTCAGTTGATTGATTACATTTTTTACCTCATCAAATGCTGTAACTCAAAACATTAACTTTTAAATGGGTCAGACTAAAATGTATATTTTAAAATTCAAAATATATCTGTCAAATTTCTATGTGCTTGTTAAATATTCTCCTTTTCTGTCGTTGTATAGAAATTACAGCTGCATTATTTAGTTTTAAGTACTTTGCATGATGAAGCTTCTACAATAATGAAAATATTTTTTTTATTTTGTAAAGCCCTAAAATATTTATTACAACTTAACTATCCCCCTTTTCTTTCAGTGACAATGTTTGAGTCCATCTGACAGTCCATTAAATAATCCCTACTGGTCTAGCTTTTGAATTTAACTTCAGTTAAAATACTTATAAAATATACCTCAGAGCTAATTTTAATTTTTCATAAACAAATGAATGTGAAATTAGCATTGGGTCAGCAGTGAAGACATCCTCTGCATTTTTTCACTGAAAAGCTCAGTAATAAAATATAGTCTAAATGCACTAATTTACATTAGAGCATAATATAGTAATTTCCCAGTTTAATGGGATCCTTCATGTAGATACATTTTGTTTGTGACCTTGATCCACTCATGGCAAAGTCAGACTTTCCTCCAAAACCATTTTTTCTCTGAAGTAGTTCTAGTTGTGTTAGAGAAGAACGATGATGAACTGTAAATGACACAGTCCTGAACATTTGGGAAAAATACCCTCAGAAATTCCTGAAAGGAGTCTTTAAAAGTTTTGTTAAATTTTCTTTGTAAATAAGAGATGAATAAGAGATGTTTTCCTTTGTAAATATCAGAAATGTTATAATTCAGTAAATACATTTATAATATTCTTTATCACACACCAAAAAGCTGACAAGTGCAGTTTGACTCCCACCCCAGTCCATTTTCCACAAAGACAGGATTATTGAATTATGCTCCTTTTTTAAGCCATAAACTCTTAGATTTCAATTTGGGCACAATTAGGAATGTTATAAAAGATTTTTATGATCTTTTTCCCCCAGTCTCAGAGCCAATTATTGTGTTCTTTGTATATGTAGCAAATTATTCAAGTATTAGTCATTTCCCTTGTTACTAGCTTCTTGCCCAAATTGTGTTAAAATAAATTGTGGCCACATTTGCGGTTAGAGTATTTACATTCGTTTTTCATAATGCAGCTACAAGTAGTCAAACTAAAGTGCTTAATTGGGTGGCAGTATAATGGTGGAGTCTTATTCTTGAGAGGGGGTGGGTCCTAGGTCTGAAGTCAAAAGTATTCATGGTCAGGTATGAATGGGGCAAAAAGTTCCTTTAGGGCAACAATTGGAGACATAAGAGAGAAAGTTGCTAACTCAGATTTTAGATTGTCTTAAATGCCAAAGACATGTATACCAAAGGGCATGGGGTTATTGACGTTGTCCCATAGTTGCAGCCTGGGTGAACTTCTATAATGTTGATTTTTCTACAAACAGTGGTCAAATTCGACTTGCAGTTTGGGGGATGTATCACCTGAAAAATTATGACATTATTAACTTAAAGGGAAGTCAGAAAGGAAACATTTAGTGAGGGAGATGATAAATTTGTTTTAAATGTGTGTTTGCCATGGCAATAAGACATGCAAAGAGGGTTATCAAACAGGCACTTGTGGGAGCTGGAGAAGACTAAAAAGGTAGCAATAGTCTCTTCTGTCTTGATTTTTAGTACACAAAACACAAAACCGTAAAGTAGGAAAATGTGTTTGTGCACAGCTTCAAGTCTTCTTTAAGCCTTTCAGTAAATGCCTGAGTTAGGTTTACGATGTTCTCTAATCCATTCACTCCTTGATTCAAAAAGCATTTATTGATCACATGCTTTATATCAGGGATGAGAAAGGTAAAGAAAAAATATATTTAAGCTCTTCCAGAGGTAAAACCAACAATTTTGTTAGAGTGGACTATAGGAAAAACTTTCCCAAAAAAGCCCAGGTTTCTTAATGTATAGATAAAAATAATTTTAGTAGGTGACAGAAAAAAAAAAGCATTGAGAAATTAACATTTGAGTCCTTGGGGACAAACAATTCAGAGCTATTCCTCCGATACTATGATACCCTGAATGGAGCTGTTATCCTTGGAAGTCCCATGCTTATTATCCCAGAGACTAAAAATTTTCATCAAATCCAAATAAAATTACTCCACTCAAGGTCATTCATTCATTCATCCATTCAACAAATATTTATTTCATGTCCATTTGTGCCAGGTACTGTGCTAGGTGCTGCAAGACATGCTCTTGCCCCTCAGTGGTGTTTACAGTGTTGCATTTTCACCTGTAACAGATTGAGCCATCTCTTAAGAGCACATCCAGACCCGGAACACTGCCCGGTAGTCCTGATTACCTGTTTTCATCCCCATAACCTACACCATTATTTAGATAAGTCAACATCCTTTTAGTTAATAATTGTCTAAGTCCCTCTGAGACTAGGATTCAAAATACCCATTTAAAACACTTGAGATGGATGAGTATACTCTGCCTAATATGTTTCTTAGAAATAGGAAGACACTGTAAATTGTATATCATTAATTTGTTATTAAGATTTTTTTCTCAGTAATACCTCATACACAGGTAACATAACCTGAAAATTTTCTATTTAAAGAAGATGTAGGGCGCCTGGGTGGCTCAGTTGGTTAAGCGACTGCCTTCGGCTCAGGTCATGATCCTGGAGTCCCTGGATCGAGTCCCGCATCGGGCTCCCTGCTCGGCGGGGAGTCTGCTTCTCCCTCTGACCCTCCTCCCTCTCATGCTCTCTGTATCTCATTCTCTCTGTCTCAAATAAAGAAAAAAAAATCTTAAAAAAAAAAAAGAAGATGTAATCTCTAACCTTTCAAAGTATTAAGAAGGTAAGGACCTTGCAAGACATGAAGTTTAACTGCAAGCAGTTTTGTTTTCTACCAAAATTGACAGGAATGTACATTCAGGTTTTAAAATGAAGCATCTTTCTTATAAGAGGGCTTTTTTTCCTTCCTTAAAACTCACTTACGTATTAGTATTAACTGAAGGCAAATGTCCACTGACATTTTGGACTATGGCTTCTCTGTTTTTAGATTTGACCTAAAAATAACCAAAGAAATGCAGGAAAATAACTTTTGCATGCCTGTATGGAAAAGATCATCCTGTTCAAGGAAAAAAGACCATTGAGGAAATGGCTTTATCTTTTAGTTGATTAAATTCCCACCTGTTTTGATGTGGTGTACCCTTTATAAAGGTTAGAACTTCCATCTGCCTATCCTTTCATCAGAGAGCTGGGAAAGTCTCAACTGCAGATGTGGCAGTCCCAGGGCAAAATGAGGGTAAGCTAAAGCTGCTTCCCTTCCAGTCAAACAAGAAGACAGCATTTTCTTTTTAAAAGCCTTTTTTTCCAGCCAGTCTTTTACAAGCAGGTCACTGGTTCCACAAATAAAAAGCAGCATCCTTTATAGACCAGGCTTTCCCATAGGTGACCTTGTGAGGACATTTCACAACACCCCATTCCCTGATTTATGCAACTCTCAAGACCAGTCAAGATCCCTTCTCTTTTCCTTCCATTTAAGTTTTACAAAATTTAAAGGTGAGAAAATAATATTTAAATGACATCTGGATCATATCACTGAAATATATATATTTTTTTAATTTTCAAACTTTAGAAACTATTAAGTTGATCCCAACTCTATAATTAGAGAAAGTATACATTTAAATTCCAACAGCAGAGAAGTACAATTTGGTCTAGAATTGTGAAATGACTAAGCCAGACCATGTGGCTTGCAGAACTAGCTTAGGCTCCTTTTTTTCTTAGGAGAAGGATGAGATGAGGTTGATGTTAAGTAGAACTAATCATTATCTTAACATACAGGAAATAAACACATGAATGACTTACATAAAAAAAAATTATAAGAATGGCATAAATCAGTTATAAGCTATATGAAATTAGAGATGGTGCATCTCTATGCTCTGCAGTGGCCAACACAATAATAGGGACCACAATAGTGGTTGCATAATAAATGTTAATGAAAAAGCAAGAGAAGAGAGGGGAAGGGATTATAAATTCCCTTGTAGTCTGGTGGAAATAAAAGACACCACCAGATAAAGGACCTTAGATAGCTATGCAGCAATGGCTATAAATTAGAGCAGCTATCCTTTGGCAAGACACAAAATCACCAGACGCTAGTATTCTAACAGTATAGATACACAAGATATTCCTGTGGTCGTGAGTGCACTTGCAGTCAAAAATAAGAAATTTCCTATAGTTTAGACCACTAGTTGCAATTGTTTCCTTTGTTTTCAGGAATGTCTAACAGGAAAAATGACCCCACAATCTGGGAGGACCAAACTTAATATCTTAGTAACCAAGTAGAAGTTAGAATGGGAAGGATGTGCTTTTGAAAAAGAGCCACAAAGAAGTAACTGGCATCTTCATCCAGTAGTCTTGATAGTCTCACTGAAGTGATGTTGGTGACTTGAAAAAAATAGAGAATTTAAAGAAATTATATCCAAATCAATTTATTTGAAATCAATTAAATGAACAAAATATTTCCAGACATCAGTGGGCCAGATGAAGTTAAATAGCATGAATATGTAGATTCATTTAAAAAATACGGCTTTGGGACACCTGGGTGGCTTAGTCGGTTAAGCGTCTGCCTTGGGCTCGGGTCATGATAGAAGGGACATAGAAGAGTACAGGGGATTTAATGGTACTTGTTAGCAAGCACATTATGAAGATGGCTTACAGTGGAGAGAGATGCAGTTGAATCCAGAAGGAGTAATAAATTGAAACAATAACAAAAAAAGTGTTGTCAATGTAAAATATAGCTATTCATTTATAGTGAGTAAGTGGGAGAAGTGAGAGGCATAGAAGTGGTCATAAAAAGAATGATCATAGATCTTAAAGGTTGAGTGACTCTAAGGACCGAAGAATGCATGCACACACATTGTTAGTGCCAACATTTACCAAGGATTTACACAACATGCCAAGCTTTGGGCAATACTTTTAGCAGATAATTTTTCACTTAGTTCTAGTAACAACTGCATTATAAAGATACCCGAAGTAAATCTTACATATGAATAAACTAAGGTTTACAGAGGACAACTTTCCTAAGGCCATATAGCTAGTAAGCCACATTTTCTAATTTACATCTATCTAACTTTAAAGTTTATATTCTTTATCACTAAGCTTCATTCCACCCTCTCTGGCAATGATAATGAGTTGCCAAATATGAAGTAGTGGTGAACATAGCCCTGAGAATTTAGTATCATTGTGAGATTAAAAGGGTTTAAGGATTATCAACAAATGCTAAAAGGTTAATGACAGAGGAAGAGTAAGTAAGAAACTATAAAAAGGGGAAGAGGAAAGAGGCAAGAGATGATCCTCCCCCAAAATAGGTTCCATAGGCAGAGGAATGACATTCAAAAGATAATAACTATGCGGTGTGGCGAAAGAGTGACTCAGAAGGAGACAAAAAAGCAAAGTTTAATGTATGGGTTCTAGAAGGCAGGGAGCAAGGGATTTTCATTGGAGAAGTAAATATGATGAAAAGGAAGGAGAAAACTTGGGGATTTCAAAGCATTATTCCCCATAAAAGAGGAGATCCACCGATCAAGTAAGAAGCAGTGGGATGGAAGCAGATGTACTGAGGAGAGGAGTGAGTCTGAGTGGGATGAGGGTGGAATTCTGACCTCAGGACTCGGAGAGACCTATGGAGTCCCCCTCCTCCCCTTATCAGTTCTGTGACCTTGTGTCATTTCTCTCTCTCTCCTTGCTTCTGTGTCCTCATAGATAAAATGATAATAAGCAATAGTAAAATCCCACAGAGTTGTTTAAATCTGACTCTGATCTCTATCACCACCACATCCTCAGAAAGATGGAGCAATAATATCAGACCCTTGCCCTCAGCCTTTCGATTACCTGTGTCCCATCACTCCAACTTTAATACACTGGTTTCCTGTTTCAGCAAGATGATGGTACGTCAAGTTGTCTCTACTTTACTGTATATATGAAATTTTCTAAAATAAAAAGGTGAAAAATATGTAATTTTCTAGAATCCCATAAATCAGCAACATTTTCTGGAAAAAGGTGCCTGGCTCCGATTTCTTCCCTCTAAGAGAAATAAAATCTGGGGTTTTTTTTTACCTTATAGTTTTCTAAGGAGGGTGGTTTTATAAATGTCCTTGTTAATGTGAGTGCTCTCAGTAGATCCTACTATATGAATCATATGAAAGAAAAATGCTGGGGGTGCCAAAAACTTGAAACCAACTGTCCACTGCTGAGATGCTAAGTAGGCAGGATTGCTAATTCATTATGCTGCCTTTGTCTTTATAGAGGTCACCAGTACAGGACAATCCGGAAAGAGGTGATACCTACCAGTGAGTAGTGATTATTCAGTGTCATGGTGTGAAAGATCACACCATGTGAACATGAGCCAAAGGTGCTGATTATAGAGTGGTGTAAAAATAAAATGGGTCAGAGCCAAAAATATCTCAGCAACCTAAAGAATGAGACTATGCTTCACTTTGATGGTTTGCTCTCTTCGTTCTTTCAAAACGAAAAGTCTTTTTTATTTATTCATTCATTGAGTCAGTCCAGGAATCACTTCCCGAGTGCCCTGACACGGTTCCGAGTGCTGGAGGTACTGTGCTGAACTACACTGACATGATGACTGATTTTGAAGGAAAAAGAATGTTTATGTTCTAGACATAAAGACAATGTACTGCTATGATTCAAAGGAGCCCAATTAATAATAATGCTTTTCCTAGCCCTCGTTATAAAATAGTAGAGAAGTAGATAAGGAGTAAGGTAGATGGAGGTCACCATGTCAGCTCTATTCCTGATATCCCTGATAAGTGGGAACAGATGACTTCGAAGAGATGACCCTGCATCCCAGAATTAGATATGTACCTCTCCAGGCAGAGGTACAGCAAAGAACAGTCACAGGTTTCCTGGGCTGTCTTTGCTAAATGGCCTGCCCCTGAAAAACCTGTAGGCATGGAGCAACAGAACAGAATCCTGGAATTTACTATCTAATGCAAAATTCATTTCCAAAGCAGTCATGTCAATTACATTAGTGTCAGCAGGGGAAGAGAGCTGCCACTACAATTCATCCTCCCAAACACTCGGTATGATATACTGATCACAGTGTGGTGCAACTGAGCACCCCTCCCTGGTACTCTTGCTTTTTGCAATGCGTCTTTGCAGCTCCACTTACCAAGAGTCTGTGTCTCTATTCCCGGAATCTAGGCTGGGCTTGAGATTTACTTCAGCCAAAGGAATATGGCAGAAGTGATGTTCTGCCTTTTCCAAGGCTAGACTTAAAAAGGACTTGCAATGTTTCTGCTTTCTCTTTTAGTACCCCAAAGCTGGATAAGAGCAAGTTTGAGAACGAGCCCAAGCTAGCCTGCTCAGGATGAGGGATGACGCAGAACAGAGTGGAATTTGTCCTGATAACATCATCCTGGTCCATCCAGTCCCAACCTACTCACAAACTGATGGCTAACACGTGACAACCGGAGAGAGATCAGCTTAGCTTGAGCCAGATAAGCAGAGTAAATAAGCTAATCACACAAAGACCAGCATTAAGTCACTAATATTTTAAGGCGTTTTGTTTTACGGTTCACTGCTAGCTTGCTATTGTCATACTTATTTTCTTTAATTCATTATAATGTGGTAGTTCTGAAATAGCACACATGTACATGTTCAACAGAATATATAAACAGGAACATTCCATGCCATAACTATTTTGTAACAGCAAAACAAAAACAAACAAAAGAACACAAACTAAATGTCAAAAAAAAGGATTAAAAAATTATAGTATATTGACACAATTGGAATATTACTCATCATTAAAAATGAATACCTACAGATACAAGTATCATCATGAATAAATTTAAGTTAATGTTGTTAAGAGAGCAAGTCACAAAAAATAAAAAATGTAGGACTCCTTTAATATAAGAACAATAAAACTTAAAAGATACTATTTCAAGATACATACATGTGAGGTAAAAGTATTTTTAAAAAGGCAAGGGGATGATTAACACAAAATTCAGGATATTGGTTACCTCTGGTGGGGCAGGAAGGAGAAAAGATTGGGGTGGAGCATACCAAGGTCTTCAAAGGTCCCAAAAATGAGGTTTATTTTATGGCTTTCATTAATGCTATGTCTAGGAGTTAGATTCTTTGTATGTATATTTTATAATAAAGAGTATTTTATTTTATTTATTTTGAGAGAGAATGTGAGCTGGTTGGGGGTGAGTGGGGGGATGCAGAGAGAGAGAGAATCTTAAGCAGGGTCCATGCCCAGCACAGAGCCCCATGCGGGGCTCCATCTCACCATCCTGAGATCATGACCCCAGCCAAAATCAAGAGTCAGATGCTTAACCGACTGAGGCACCAGGCACCCCTTTATTATTATTATTATTATTATTATTATTATTATTAAGGTTAATCCTTATCATTTTTAAAAGTTGCAAAGTAATATTCCACTCTGTATTTTTAAAGATTTTATTTACTTATTTGAGAGAGAGAGTGAGTGTGCAAGTGGGGAGAGAGGAGGGACAAGAAGACTCTGCACTGAGGCAGAGCCCAAAGCGAGGCTCGAACTCATGACACTGAGATTATGACCTGAGCCAAAATCAAGACTCAGATGCTTAACTGACTGAGCCACCCAAGCGCCCCCATAGTAAATAGCATTTTAAATAAGGTACATCAAAGGGGAACAGAAATAGAAGTGAGGGAACCATTTAGAAGGCTACTTTTAACAGTCCACATGACATATGGTAGTTTGGCGTTGTACATTAATTGTAGGAATGCATAAATGTAGATAAATTAAAGATCTGCCGCTCTACCAGTTGCTAGCTGTGTGACTTTAGACAAGCTATCTAACCTCTCTGCTCCTCATTTTGTCTGTTAAACACAGAGAACTTTATTAATGAATTCAAAGATACAGAGCTCTTAGAACACTCTAGAGCTAGTACACACTAGGCATTCAGTAAAAGTTAGCTATTCCTATTAAATAATGAATCATTTGGCGTAGATTCAAGCACCACATTTTAAGAACACTGAGAAGCTGAAGCATAGACAAATAATGATAACAAGATCTCTACAGACCATGTCATTTGAACAGATTTGAGGAATTGGACTTATTTATTCTAAATCTCTGTAAATTCAGGAATCAATGGCAATTTTTGTGTGATCCTACGAGGTAGAACTATGTGTGAGCCAGAATCCGATTCCAAATGAAGAACTTTCAAACAAGAAGAGCTACAGATAGTAAACAGTGGAGTGAACTGCTTTATAAACTAATGAGCTTCTTACTACTTGAAGGATTCAAGATAAAACTGAATAAACATTCAATAGTGCTGCTAATGGAGGAAGGAAGGATATTTGCCCATACCCGGTGGGGTCCAATGCAGTATTCCAGGGATATAAGATGAGACACAGCCTTAGAGAGACACATAAATAAAATCTGGGCATGGGACAGGGCCTCCATCAATAGCCTAGAATATAGGACTAGTCATTTAGGGTCTGGAATAATGGGAAATGCAAAACTAAGGACTGGGAACCAACCAAATAATTTGAATAACTTTTGGCAGAGAGACAGAAAATACCATGAATGTGTTTCTAGGGGCCATAGTGGTGCTTACAACTCAAAATACATAAGGCTTTAATCTGGTTTTTGGTGAAAGAAATCTCTGTAGTCATCACAGGGGCCATGGGATCTATATAATCCCAAACTCCACACCTGAGATAAGCGAAACCGGGAGGCAAACAACATGGATACTAGTCTTTAAGTATAGTACTATATCTACTCCTAGATTTACAATTATTTAGGAATTCAGATAACACCACAAGGGGGGAAATGCCCTATTCCATAGCAAAGAAATACATGCTTCAATTATCAGTAGCCACTGACTGGAAATCTATTTTTGGCTTAAGCATCTCTGTAACCAATTACATAATTTTATGGTGCACTGATTTTGTGTTGTCCAAAGTTCAAATGATTCAAGTAAAATTATTACTAAGCAACTTATTATTTCACTTAATAAACCAAAAGCATTTTCAGGAATAGATTTTCCAGCATAAAGTTTGTATTTCAATTTATTTGCTTGTGAAACTTTTTAAAAATAAAGAATTTGGGTATAATTTTACAAACTAATAAATCCCTAAAATCTTTACATAACTAGTCTACTCTATCCCTGAAGGACAAGGAACTTCTATGAATCATTTATACAGAACCCCAAATTTAAGTTTGTCCTATGAGAAAAAACAATATTCCTCTAAGATTGTATATGTAGGATTTCTAATATTTTCAATTTGTGTTCACAAATCTATTGTTTGTATTAGGTGTAAATTTTTTTCTAAGATGTAAAATTATAGATATTTTCAAACATCTTAGTTGTGTTTATCCAATTATATTAAATAAATATTTGTTGGTTACAGCTTTATACCAAATACTGTGTTGGATATCAGGGATTGAGCAATAAACAGGACAGACACATCCCTACTGCCTTAAAGCCTATACCTTACGGATAATACAGATAAATCTAATAACCTAAAAGTTTGATGAGTATAATGAAAATCATGCTACTGAAATATATTATAAAAGTTCTAATTGGGGCTTAAAGAAATTACACAACTTCCCATAACTAAGTGGTGAAGCATACATTGTGAATCTAGTCCCATATTATAAAACACTAGGCTAAGCTATTTAACTAATATTCATGTTCATTACATAGAATTTGGAAAATGCAGAGAGATGTAAAATTGTATATTAGTATTTTGATTTTGTGTTGTTTTTTTACTTTATTTATGTTTTTAAATAGAGAATACAGGTTCATGATACAACTACCATTCTTTTATTGTTTGAAATGGTACACAGCAAAATGTCCTCCTTTCTTTGTCTTCCAGCCATCCTGTTCCCTGCCCTAGAGGCACATGCTGTAGTCAACTGTTTATATAGCCTTCCAGAAATATTCCATGCATTCTGAAATATTATTTCCATATAAAGTAAATGGAAAATACCAATAGTCCACACCATGCTTTTCCATTACATCCATATGTCTTAGAGATTTGATCATATCAGTAGGTAGGGTAGATAGATGATAGATAGATATATGATAGATGATGGTTAGATAGATAATAGATAGATGTTAGATAGATAGATGATAGATAGAGGATAGATAATAGATAGATGATAGATGTAGATATGTAAAGATAGAGATATAATTGCTATAGACTGAATGTTAGTGCCCCCCCGCAACTAATATGTTGAAATCCTAATCCCCAATATGATGGGATTAGGAGTGGGGCCTTTGGGAGGTGATTAGGTCATCAGAGTGGAACCTTAATCAGTAGGTTAAGTATCTTTATAAAAGAAGCCCTAGAGTGCTCCCTCACCCCCTTCTGTCACATTAGGTTACTGTATAAGCCACCCAGTCTACAGTATTTTGTTATATCAGCCCAAATGGACTAAGACAATAATCTTTTTGATAGCCTAAAATGGAAACTCCTCAACAAGCTCCCCCATGAATGGATACTTAGGTTGTTGATAGTCTTTTGGTGTTACAAAAAAAATTCTGCAATCAAAATCCTAAACATATGTGTAAGTCTGAAGATTGCATACCTAGAAGTGGAACTGTTGATACAAAGGGTAGATGCATCTCTTATTTTGGAAGAGATGGCTAAATTTCCCTCCATATGTTTGCATCAGTTAATACTCCCACCAGCAATGCTTGAGATTTCCTAATTCTCCATACCCTTACCAACTGAGTGTGTTTTCAGAATTTATACTATTTGGCCAAACAAATAGGTAAACTATATTATCTTGTATTTCTAACATTACAGGTGAAGTTGAGCATATTTTCTCTTGTTTAAAATGGAATTTATTTATATAAACTGTTAAATCCCATGCCATTTGAATATTATGCTGAAGTTCTCATTGCTCTTCATTTGAATGAGCTTGAAATATATTAAATAAATTAGGCTTTTGTCTATGATATTAAGTGAAACATGCTTTTCTAGACTTTCTTTTATCTCTGATAATGGTGCTTTATGTAATGAGAATACGGTTTGCAATTTTTAAATATTCACATTTACCAATCTTATGCTTTCTGAACTCTGATTTTATCTTACTTAAATAAACCTAGCCAGCTATAAGATTATGAACACTAAGTCCCCCATGTTTTATTCTAATACTTTTATGATTCTTTTATATTTAAGTCCTTGATCCATCTGAGATTTTATTTATGTGGATGGTGAGAAAGAGGAATCCAATTATATTTTGTTCAAGATGACAATTATTAAATAACCTATTTATTCATGCACTGTTGTAAAATGTACTAAATTTCCATATGTATTTTAGTATATTTGTGGATTTTAAAATTTCAATCCACTGTTCAGTTTGTCCATTGCTATGCTGGTACCACTCTTTTAATTATTGTATCTTTATTATATTATTTAATATCTGAAATGCTAGTTTTTCCTAGTTATTTCTCCTTTCCTTAAAGTTCCTTTGTCTATTCCTCCACGTGAACGTAGAATTCTTTCACTTAGTTCAAGAAAAGAAATCTTGTTGGTATTTAAATGTAATTATGTTAAATATATGAATTTATAATGTTTTTTTCTTATGAATTCAATTAAACATCTAAGTTATTTGGGGAGACTAGACATTACAGTACTGAGTCTTTCCATCATCCAAAATGTGTCTCCCCACTAAATCATGTATGTCCTTATGTCCTTCAATACTATTTTGACCTACACAGAGCTTCAAAGATATTTTCCAGGTGTTTTATAAGTTGCTTATTACTTATTGATGAGAATTTTTCTATTCTAAAATAATTACTGCTAAATTTATCTTTACACATTTATTTGATATCTGACTTGTTTAATGAACTATTATTTCTAATAGTTTTGCACTTACCTCTCTTTTTTTAAGGCTTTTATACTATACATAAATATCATTGCCCATGTATTTTCCTTTTCAATAATGGTAGTTTTTAATTTCTGTTTCGTGACCCAGTGCATTTGCCGTGAGTTATTGAGCAATAGTAAAATTAATAGTGGTCAAAGAGAAGTTCTTGTCTGTTTTAAGGTTTAAGGGAAATGTCTCTAGTAACTCAATATGAAGTATGAAATACATAAATATAAGAAATATTATGTTGTAGAAATGTCCTTCTATCACTCACATGCTAATTTTAATTCAGGAAAGGACATTCAAGGTTTCTGTCTTGTTTTGTTTTGTTTTGCTTTTGGATATCCAGTAAGAAGGTGTTTTTTTTTTTTCTTTTTACATATTGATGTTATAAAACAGAAAATGACTGTGAAAAAAAAAAGAGAATTTATAAATATTTTATGTTCATTTAGTTTGTCACAATTAACTGAGGATTCCCTCTACAAACATTAAATGTATGCATATCATGTATGTCTGTGTTCAGTAGACATCCAGTGACATTTGTCAAGAAAAGAGTTAGAAATTCCTTCAAGTAATTTCCCATTACCCACATTCTTTCACCGTCCTAATGCTCCTAAATACCTCGATGAAAACTGTCAAAAAAAGTGCAGTGATTGGCATATTTGTTGGCTTTATCCACTTTTTGAGGAGTAAATTTGTATCTGTTGAACGCTTTCTCTGTGCATGAAAGTATAGTGGTGGGAATAAGCAGGAAAGCTCTGGTGAAAGACTGCCTGTATTCTAAATCCTAGTTCTCCCACTTGCTAGATCTCATATTATTTCATCAATTAAAGGATGCACATTTTTTCACATTTTGATATCTCTGAAATTGGTTTGCTTCTTGAAATCAATGGCACAAGTCAAAATGAAAAACCACGTGCTTGCTTCGGCAGCACATATACCAAAATTAAAAACCAGAGGTTTTAAAATGAAATAATGATGCACATTTTAAGGACTGTACAATAGAGTCAATAAATTAAAATATGTTGACCTTGCATATAAATGCTATTGCTTATAAAATGTAATTAATATAACAGTCATTTATAGATTAATGGTAAAAATTAAATGCATTATTGCATGTAAATATGCTTACAACTATTCAAGGCATTTAGTAAGTTCTCAAAAATATGATATATATTTGTTATTGCTTAGAGATTAAAGATCACATGTACAAAGTGCTTGAAACTATATTAAGTGTATTAAGTGTACTCTATTAAGTACTAAACAAGAACAACCTACATACTTTTTAATGTTTTCTTAAATTTAATCCATACAACAGCATCATAAAACATATTACTACCCCCATATAATAGGAAAGAAAAGGTAAATGTACAGCCAGTTAATTCCTGAAAATCAAATAATGAGTGTAGCAAAATGATGATTCAATTGCAGACTTTTTTCTGACTCCAACTGCTATGCCCTTTCACATCTTAAAAAACTTGCTTAAAATATATAGTGATAACAACTGAAGGGATAAAATCCCTTAATGTTTTATATGTCATTCAAGCTACTTATAACAGGAAAATTTAAATGTCTCATAGTTGTAAACACCACTAATACTTTCATTCTATCTTGCTCTGATATCATATTCATGGCTGAGAGATTAATCATTGGAGATAATCTATGACAAATTTATAATTAAATCCAAATAATTTCATTTTCTAAAATTTTACAACTTCAAAGGATTTTAAATCTTAAGAATATTTATATATATATTTATGTGGGCGTGAGTCGGTGTGTGTATCATATTCTAGTAAATAACTGAGTAACAAACAGCAAGCAACACAAATATAAATGTTAACGGCAATTTCCTTTGATTTTGATATAATCAATTTGGTCAATCACAAAACTGATTACCGAAAAATGTCAACTAATTGCCTTTAATATATAAATCTTGATAAAAAATGGTATCCTATTTAATACATCAAGTTTACTAAAATGTATTTGTCCGCTGACACGCTGTGAAATAAGTTGCTAGGATCGATAACAACAAGAACTGCTGAGAGGCTGATATCCTGAAATCTCTGAAATATTCATCATCCATTTTTTAATCTGCTGTTTAGTAACCAAGCTTTTATATTGCGATGGCCAAGCGGAATATGTAATTTGTGGGATAATGAAATGTCAAGCGAAAAATGCAGCCCATGACTTGCTTATTTAAATTTACTGTTTCATTAAAAAGTAACACTTTAGCATTTGTTTATACAATTCCAATAATGACTGTCTTAATCTTCTACCAATATCTTAATAGCCTTATATTTGTTCCCCCAAATTTACCTTCTTCTAATAAATCGCGCTTCAAGAACCTCACATCTAATTACATATTTGAACTTATTTGTTTTATCAACTTATAATGAAGATGAAACCTATTAGAGCAGGCAGTTCATTGCAAGTTCAAACACTGAGCAGCCATAATTCAGTAATTCGGCAAGCAGAACTGATGCTCAAGAAGCATGAGCACAACACCCGTTCATGCCAATAGGTGACATCCTAATGACTGCTCTGAACTTTCCCACTCAAGATTCAGATCCTGAGCCAAGATTTCAGATCTTTTAAAATTTCTGCCTTTATCCGCCTTCTGCCAACAGGAATCCATTATCTACTCACTAAGTAACAGCAAATAATTGCACAAAATAAACAGGGAGATAATTAATTAGTATAATAAACACTAAGTGATTGCTTTAACACACTAAAATATCAACGGAAGCCATTCTGTCCCCTTATTCATCATTGAAAATTTCTTCCTAAAGACAGGAGAGAAACGTGCTTGCAGTAACATGAGCACAGATGAGCATATCTTTATGATGAAATTGGACCCTACTGCTAGGATTAATGCCTCACACCACTGAGTTTTCCCTCACTGAGAAGGAACTCAGTGATATTTTGCTTCTGTTATTACTTTTCATTTCTAAAGAACTTCATTGAAAGACTCCTCACCTAGGACAAAGAAGGATCCCATGTACTGAGATGATTTGGGGAAAGCTGAATTTAAATGATACAACCTTTGACACTTGCCCTAACCGTGCCCTTAACCCAAAGTTTCACTGTTTTCTCTATAAATCGTTTTCTCTGTTTTCTCTGTAAATTAAAATTGTCAAGGCCCTTTTGATACTTTAAAAAAAAAAAAGTAAGATTCTAGTCTAGTTTTTGAAGAAATAAGTGGTTGAAATAAAAAGAAGATCAAGAGGCAGAGGGCAGCAGAGATTAAATTTGGATGATGATACTGGCTGCAACAAGGGAAGGAGCTCCAGCTTGAGTTTGTGTGACATTTAGAGAAGGACTAAAGGGTAAAATAAATCTTAGAAGGCTCAAGAAGGAGTACTGCCTTCAAAACCAAAGGATGCTGAGTCTGTTTGAGAAAAGGAAAAGTCATTAATACTGAGCCATTGCTAACTTTATATTCTGGACAAATAGCAACATAACTCATAGCTGTGTTATCAAAATGACATCTAGCTCTCAGGAGTGGATTATTCTCTTATTCCTTAATAATTTACAAGGTAACACTGTAGGACAAGAAGAAAATTTTTCATTTTGCTTTTCCTCCAAATATCATTAATGTTTATCGCATCTTATACATACTTTTACAATCATATTAACTCAAAGAGACATACTTTCTCCACAAGAGACTACAGATAAAAGAATTCTGCTACACTGAGAGTTCACACTATGAAGTTCTGGCTTCTAGTTCAAGAGAGCCACCAAATTCAAACAAGAATATGGAAAAATTTAGTCATCTATTTACCATGACATGAGAACAACTCATGAAAAGAGTGCAATAAAACTGGCAGCTTTAATAAACAATCTGGGAAATCTATGAGTTTGAGAAACCTCTTTCTCTGTTTTATAGAATTGTTTGCAGAACATTTTGGAGTAACTAAAACAACTTCTGCTTTACTATTCTCTGAGACTGTCTGAAGTCTCTAAAAGTATTTGATAAAAGGTTATCTTGTATCTGAGGCAGTAATAGGACAAATACTGAACATCAAAGTTGTGAATGTGACAAATACTATGACACAATTGTACAATCACAGTGACATACACAATAAAGTATTAGAAATAAAGAAAAACACGCTGACAAGGATGTCAAGTGCAGACACTTTCATATCAAGAGAGACAACAAAATGTGCTTACAGTACAGGAAGAAAATGTTAAAAAGGAGGGGGAGAACAGAAAGGCCTTGGAATCAAATGCCAAGATTTCAACGTGAATTTAACAGAAAGCAAGACTGATGTGACTTTGGCTGCAATGACGACAGTGACATAATCAACACACTCCTGGGGGAAAAACAGTAATTGGTTTTACCAGGCAGAGAAGAAAAATGTCATCCAGAAGGCAGTGACAGAGGTCATGGTAGGTGCCCAGCCATCAAAGGAAAGCAAGGGCCTGCCCTGTCCGTGAGAGGGCAAGCAATGTGGTCATGGGCTCCTTGGAGCAACAGGACATACAGCAAACCCAAAGAACACCATACATGTTTCCCACCTTTTTTCAGTTGGGAAACTGGTTTGTACATATTACTTTATTTATGTTTGATGCATATTGCTGGAAATTAAATATCACAGCAGCTCTCAATTAAGTCTGTCTCTAGTCACAACTGTAATGTCTATATTTTGGCTAAGCAGCTTTGTGTGACCAATCTATATAGCATTAACAAGATTATTTTTAGGAAAAAGGCAGTTCTGGGTATTTACCCCGAAGATACAAATGTAGGGATCCGAAGGGGTACATGCACCCCAATGTTTATAGCAGCAATGTTCACAATAGCCAAACTGTGGAAAGAGCCAAGATGTCCATCAACAGATGAATGGATAAAGAAGGTGTGGTATATATATACAATGGAATATTATGCAGCCATCAAAAGGAATGAGATCTTGCCATTTGCAATGACGTGGATGGAACTGGAGGGTATTATGCTGAGCGAAATAAGTCAATCAGAGAAAGACATGTATCATAGACCTCACTGATATGAGGAATTCTTAATCTCAGGAAACAAACTGAGGGTTGCTGGAATGGGGGTTGGGGTGGGAGGGATGGGGTGGCTGGGTGATAGTCATTGGGGAGGGTATGTGCTATGGTGAGCGCTGTGAATTGTGTAAGACTGTTGAATCACAGACCTGTACCTCTGAAACAAATAACACATTATATGTTAAAAAAAAAAAAAAAAGAAAAGAAAAAGACAGTAGAAAGGGAAAAATGAACGGGGGGAATAGGAGGGGGAGACGAACCATGAGAGACAATGGACTCTGAAAAACAAACTGAGGGTTCTAGAGGAGAGGGAGGTAGGAGGATGGGTTAGTCTGGTGATGGGTATTAAAGAGGGCATGTTCTGCATGGAGCACTGGGTGTTATATGCAAACAATGAATCATGGAGCACTACATCAAAAACTAATGATGTAATGAATGGTGATTAACATAACATAATTTAAAAAAAAGGAAAAAGGCAGTTCTTAGCAGTTAACATGTTGGACACAATAAATTCAGGCACTGAGTTATGTTATGGCTTAGCTGGTTTGAGCTGGAGTGTTCTAAGGTGGAGAAAAGTACAAATACAATGATCTAGCAAAGTGTTAATGGGATATTAAAGGAATGAAAGTAAAAATATTTAAAATCACTGGAAACCCAAGAGCAAAATACTTTTGTTTACAAGATAATCATGGTCATTATCAGAAAAGCAGTGAAAATCAGTGGAATCTGAGTTTCTCTTCACCTCTATTCTATTTAGATTCAAATTGATAAATACCCTGACTCCCTCTCTACACTATATGTATCCCTCCTTTGCTCCTAGGTAATTGGAAAACCACATTCCGCATCAGAAAGAATCCCACCTTTGTTGCAGCTAAGCAAAAAATCTGAAGTTGAAAGAAAGATGAAAGTTTTCCCTATTCTACCCCTCAAGTCACCTTCCCTTTTTTGCCTCTCTCTCCCACAGGATACCAACTGCATCTTGCAACTGCCCTTTATACTTTGCCTACCAGACCCCATTTCTGCCTGAATCCTCACATTCCTTAAGGTGGATTACCTACATGGCAAAGGCTTTTCTCTTGTTATTATTATCAGCTAACATAGAATTCCTTTGATATCTCACTATGCTGTGAACCACCAGGTTTAAGATTCAGAAGAGACAAAGGCATGAGAGAGGCAAACAACTTCATGTTATTCTCCCTACCCCTCACCAGGCAGGATGGTGTTGTGATTAAGACTATAGTCTCTGAAAGAAAGCTTCCTGGCTTCAAATCCAGACTGACTTAACATTATTTGTGTGACTGTTGTCTATTTTTCATTATTTAATATTACTTGGCCTCAGTTTCCTCATCTGTAAAATGGAGGTGGCTCCTACTTCAATGGAATTATTGTGAGGGCTAAATGAGAAATTATATGCAAAATGCCTAATATTGTGCCCAGTACATAAAAAGTCTTTAATTAAAATCAGCATAATAGCATTACATATGACTTTTTCTCACTGTTTGGAGTTTAAATTGAGGCTTAAAAGGCTAAGAACATTACCAAAGTTGTTCAGTATTTCATACCCTAAAATAAGGTACTAGACCTTCATAGGGTTGGATCGTGGAACAGGTTCTGCCAGTATTAATACAGCCCATTGCCAACCCCCAAGCTAAATAAGGAAAGAGACTTCAGAAAGTTAAAGTGAATTGTAACAGGGACTTCTTCACAGAAAGAGTTTGTGAAGGGCTATGGCCGAGACAGAGTTGCTTTTCTATAGCAAACCTCAAGAAGGGAGCTTCAGAGAACTATTTACAGAGCTTGACCCATGTTTCTAAGGGTCATGGAGACATCTGTTGGTGTACAAGTTGTACCTGACTCTTGATTCAAGAATTCTGAAAGGTAAGAGATTGACTGGAGTTGGCAGAGGAGAGGGGGCCATAGAAGAACAAAGTGCCCATTAACTGATGGCAGAGCCTAAGGTTCCAGATGTGGACCCTGCACAGTTGGAGAGGACAGTGGTCTATCTTGAACAGTACACCTACGTTAGAGACCTTTCTGCCTGGGGTGGAGTGAGCTCAGCAGAAGGAGGCTAGATAGAGGTGGAGCTGAGGATGCAGATTCCGAGGCCGAGGCCATGGCTAATAGCCAGAGGAGGCACCACTTGTGCCAAAGACTTCAGAGAGTTCCCTGGGGTTGGTGGGGTGGGTAGAAGGGTAAGGTTCTGCTCTGAAAAGTCCTCAAAGATGCTCCATGCAAGAAAAATGCAGCAAGGATGCATCTACCACACTGAAAGCTCTAGAGCCAAGTACTAATTGTACCCACTGGTTGACATTTTTTCTTACCTTTACCTCTCTCCTTCCCTGGATCCCCACTATTCCTGGGCCTGGAATAAGACAACCGTATGCCCTGTGCTGGTGTGCTAGGACCAGGCCCACTCCATCCTTGTGCTGTAGGCCTCTTTTAATAACAGTGCCCCTTCCCTCACAAAAGTGTCCCGGTTTAGATAATATGCTATTCAGTCACCTTTCTGTAAAGGAGACAGAAAAATCTTAGTGAGTGAAGGATAGAGAGATGCAGGGAAATTGTGAGAGTCCATCTAGTCTCCCTTCCTTGCCTTTTCCTACCATAGAACTCTAAGAATGAACTAAGCCCTAGGGCAGAAGAGAGTTTTCCATTAGATGACAGTCTAGAATTTGGGGAGGGGTTTGTTTTTGTTTTTTAAATAAGCTCTATGCCCAGCGTAGGGCATGGACTCACCATCCTGAGATCAGGAGTTGCATGTTCTACCAACTAAGCCAGTCAGGTGTCTCTGGAGTTATTATATATAAAATTAGCATAAGCTTTTAGTTCATGAAAGCAAAGGGAAAAGCTATTAAACTTGATGGGGATTTAATCCATGGGGGGAAAGAAGAAGTTTATTGAATAGGTTTGCAGAATATGTACTGGGGTAAAGTAAAACAGCTTTCTACTCAGTCCACTGCATCCAGCGCCTTCAATATACAGTTTTATATTACATACATTATTTTGTATTTAACAAATATTGACCACTGTGTGCCACTGGGAATATAGTTGTACACAGACAAGGTCCCTGCACTCATGGAGCTTGCATCAACTGATAAGAGATGAACAATAAACAAAAATACATGCAGAAATAAATAACATGAACACAAAAATATCAGATAGTGATAATTTATACAGAATTAATATAGATGGATATGACAGAGAATCAGTGGGTTGTTACTTTACCTGCAACACCAAGAAAGGCTTCTCTGAAGAGATTGTAAGGACTGAGTATAAAAGGGAGCAATTATGTGAAAATCCAGAAGACCATTCCACCAAAAGGAAAAATGTTCTTAGGGGAAACAAGCTTGGAATTTTTAAGGATCTAAAGGAAGTCTACTGTGGTTGGAGCATGCTGGAGAAGAGAAGAGGGATAGTATATGTTTTTGTAATCTCAGATTTGTGGCTATATTACATATCAATGATTTAAAAAAAGAAAAAAGAAATCTAAGATAATTTTTAGTTTTAGCTCAAGCGGCCGAGTGAGTAATGGTGTCATTTACTGAGACGCAGAAGATTGAAGGAGAAGTAAGTTTGGAAGGAGGGGGCTGTTGTTAAGGTGCCCATGAGATAGTCGAAGGTTTGTATCCAATAGTTAGATGACAAAGGCCTCTAAATAAGAGAAGACAACTAAGATTTTTTTTTTTTTGAAGACTTTATTTATTTATTTGACAGAAAGAGAGAGAGAGAGCAGGAACACAAGCAGGGAGAGTGGGAGAGCGAGAAGCAGGCTTCCTGCCGAGCAGGGAGCCCAATGTGGGACTCGATCCCAGGACCCTGGGATCATGACCTGAGCCGAAGGCAGACGCTTAATGACTGAGCCACCCAGGCGCCCGACAACTAAGATTTAATAGGTACCTGAGAAAATCTCTAACTCAAAGGATCCAGAACAAACAAGCAAAGAGAAGTCTAAATTTGGAAGAAAAGTAGAATGTTCATAGGAAACAAAACATTAAAAATAAAATCACAATTAAGATCCTCAGAAAATTAAGATATGGGATCGGTGAACAAAGGATACCCTAAACACACACACACACATACACGGTATTGGAATTTAAGATATGGGACTGAAAATGAAAAATTCAAGAAACAGGCTGGAAGACAAAGGGACAAAGGTAAGGAAATATCCTAGAAATTTGGGTAAAAAGGCAAAGGCAAAAAAATAGTAATGATAAGAAATTTAGAGGTCCTGCTCAGGAATAATAGGAGTTCCAGACAGAGAGAAAATAAAGAAATAAAAGGCTAAGACTTATTACGAGCTTATATATGCCAGGTACTAAGTGCTCGACTCAGAGTAATTCATTAAATCCTCACAACAACCTGTATGATGGGCTATTTTTATCACCATCCTCACTTCTAGGCAAAATATCAGGTATCCAAATGTAATATTTATGGAAAATAGATGAAGACAATGAAGCCTACAAGAGACATACAAGAAAATTATGTCTAATATTGAATTTCATATAACTGAGAATGAAATATTTCAGACAGGCTAACTCTTGAAAAATTTAACTCCCGTCACCCTCCTTCTTCAGAACTGACAGAGGTTGTGCTCCAGCAAAGTGAAGAAACACATGCAATACAACAAATAGAGCTCTTTTTTAAATTTTATTTTATTATGTTATGTTAATCACCATACATTACATCATTAGTTTTTGATGTAGTGTTCCATGATTCATTGTTTGCGTATAACACCCAGTGCTCCATGCAGAATGTGCCCTCTTTAATACCCATCACCAGGCTAACCCATCCCCCCAGCCCCCTCCCCTCTAGAACCCTCAGTTTGTTTTTCAGAGTCCATCGTTTCTCATGGTTCATCTCCCCCTCCCATTTCCCCCCCTTCATTTATCCCTTCCTACTATCTTGGGTTTTTTTTTTTTAACATATAATGTATTATTTGTTTCAGAGGTACAGATCTGTGATTCAACAGTCTTACACAATTCACAACGCTCACCATAGCACATACCCTCCCCAATGTCTATCACCCAGCCACCCCAACCCTCCCACCCCCGACCACTCCAGCAACCCTCAGTTTGTTTCCTGAGATTAAGAATTCCTCATATCAGTGAGATCATATGATACATGTCTTTCTCTGATTGACTTATTTCACTCAGCATAATACCCTCTAGTTCCATCCATGTCATTGCAAATGGAAAGATTTCATATTTTTTAATGGCTGCATAATACAAATAGAGCTTTTAACAGAATAAAGGCAAAAAGAAGCCCTGGGATGCTGATAAAGGAGTTCTCAAAAGAACCACCATGCACCCAGTGTTAGGGCAACCAGATTAGAAAGCTCCAAAAGGTATCTTCAAACACGTGAAACTGATTAATTTTTACATCATCTAAATATATTGTGATTTAGACAACTGACAGAGGATTTGGGGTAGAAACAATGGTAACTAAATAGAAATCATTTGATATGAAAATGAAACAACTATTAATTTATAAGGGGAAAAAAGATGAGGAGGACAGAAATAATAATCCTAGGAAACAGCATGGCTCACCTGTGACTAGTGCTTACATAATCAAAACACTATAAACATGGAATAGATCGGCCTGAAATTATGGTGATAGCAACATTGGGCGAAGGGGAATGGAGAGGATTCTTTGGTGCATAGCAGAAGCTGGTGAATGAGTGTGAAACAAGAAAAAGTATATTCTCATTCTCTGTAGTGGAGAATAAATATAGCCTAATGGAGAATCCAGATATCAACAGAAGCATACTAAAATAGCCCTAAATATTTTGAATAAATAAAAAAATATAAGCCAAAAGAAGTGAGTATCTCTTACCTTGGGTGGGGGAAGGGGTACAAGTTGGATGGAGAGGGCAGAGCTAAGAGATTGAAGAGTTTTATAAAATTATTTCACACCTTAAAGAGTATATGTTATAACTTTGGTAAAAACAGAGACCAGAGAGGATAGGAAGGAGGAAGGAATAGAAAGGAGGAAGGGAGGGAGGTTCAAGAAGCTGGCTATTTGTGTTATGAATTTTTCCAGCACACAATTTAGTATATTATCGAATGAATACTTTAATAAATGATTTAAATTTTAAAATGATAAAAATACCCTAAATTACCCTCAAAATCCAAAATCTGTTATTTTAATTTTTTTTCTATTTCCCTGATGCTATTAAACATTACTTATCCCCAAGTAAAAACCTTTGCTCAGCAAACACCATCTTTGAAAGTTAATTTCGTTGTTCATTGTTTTTCTACCCATCTGCTCCATGTCAATTCAGGTTAATAGGACTTGTGCAACTGAAATCTCCCCCAGAAAACAATTCCCTCAGCAGGTGTTACCTGTGAAGAGCATGACTTCACCTCTGATATCATAGAATCTGCCTCTCCTTCATACTGTGTACCTTGTAGGAGATAACTTCTCCCACATGTTCCAATCCCAGAGGCCACTGAACTGAATAGCAAATGGGCATTCACTAATGAAGACACAGCACTTATATCCCAAGCTGAAGGCAAACACTAGCAAAAGGGAAAACTAAAATTGTTTAGGAGCTGCGAAACCTCCAAATGCATATTTTAAAACCTTGTGAATTAATGTCTACTCTGAATGTGTAGCTACATTTCTTGCACGACCAAAGAGCGTGAAAGCAACAATGCTAATGAATGTTCTTCTCAAAGCAAGCATTGCATGTCTTAAAGATCTCTCTCAAAGCTTGTATTTTCTAAGTTACTCATCATGCGAGCTGTACAGAAACGAGCTACAATCCTCAAGTTCACCTTTAGATGGGCTCAAATCCCAAGTGTGCTCATATAAAAATTAAGAAGGCAGCAGAGACTAGAGTGGAAACACAGATAAATTTTCAGAATTCTGCTTTGTCTTTAGGGTATTTGGATCAAAGGGGAGAAATCCACAGACTGTCACACCATTTGTTTGCAGCATAAATACCGTCAATGTGGTTCAGTCACATGGACAACACTTCATCTGCCAGCTGTGGGAAGGAAAAGGAAAGCAATTAGGCATATTATTAATCAAGGCTTGAAGTGACAGGTCCAAGCACCACATGATTCATGCTATGTGAAGAAAGACCTAGATGCTGTGTTTTCTTTAAGTGAAAAAGCATAGAAGAATTCAGGATTACTTTTTAAGTTTTTGACTTATTTATGAGATAGAATGGCTGACCACCCAGTTAAAGAATTACATACCAAATTTATTGGAGTGGAATTGCCTTTTTTCCTTAACACACATGCACACACACAAACCATTAATAATTTTTTAACTGTCTCTTTTACATGCCACCACCCACATACTTCTCACCCCGAGGCCCATCACCCTCACAATGACGGGAAACAGATGAAACACCTATGGCACAAAGATTAAAGAGAGAGATTTTTTTTTTTATAATTACCAAGCTTAGACTGGCAGGTAGGTGGCTGCCTACTAGTATGATGTCAGAATTACCACCTCTAAAAGAACTGCCCTTCGGCTCATGTCCCTACGTGGTCCATGAATAAAAGACAGTGGTTATATCTTCATTTGTTTGGCTGGGACAGAAGATAGGTTCTGCTTCTTATTATAATAGAAAGGTCCATGGGCAGTATTATACTTTAAGGATCCTCAGTCATTACTAAATTTTTGTCATTTCACAAGAGCTGGTATTGAGAGAGGAAAGAGATAGAGAACATGGGAAACCTTGAGGGCTGAGGGAAAGACTATCTATGGAGGAAAGACAAGAACACAGAAAAGGGATTGTAAAGTGCTAACAACAGATACCACCAAGGTCCACTAACCCTGTATTCTGGCTCCTTCCTACCGCCCCAGTCTCATCCCACTCTACATTCCTGCTGCCTGTAGCAGTGCAGCCATTCTGGTTTCCTTTTCAGTTTCCAACACCTAATCCTCTTAGGACCTGTCCGCACGCTGTTCTTGTGTCCATAATGCTACTCCACACCCACTTCCCATTTACCTGGTCAACTTCCAATGATCCTCTAAGCCTTAAATGCAGCCTTCTCAAGGAACACTTTCCTGATTCCCTCAAACGAAGTCAAATCTTTTTATTATGGTCTTATAATTCCCTGTATGCCTACTGAAGAACACTTATGGAAACTATAATAAAATTACAATTAATATTATAACTAAGTATATTTTCATAGCAAAATTTAAATATTTGCCTTTTGCATTTTAATGTCCACCTCCTCCAATGGGATAGCTATTTCATCAAATGGGATGATTTTATCCCCTGTTTATTCTCAGTGATTGGTCCAATGTCCAAGATGTGTTGTTCAGTCAATGAATAAAATATCATCTTCAGAATTTTGTAGAGCTCCAACTTTTTGACTGCCTTAAACTTGGGAGAAAACCACATGAAAAATTAAACCCTAGTCCAAAATTTCATGAGAAAAAAAACAAATCCTCCTGAAATATTAGCTTGTGGGTTAGGTAGCAATGTTTTGAGATTCTACTCTGTGGAAAGCATATTTCTAGATATGTGACTGATCTGTAAAGTTTCTGACCTCTGGGTTCTGCCAATCAAAATGGAGTTAAACAAGCAAATATAACTAAGACATTAAACCTCCAACAGAGAAAATCCACACATGAATGTAAGCTAATGCAGCTCTCCTAGAGTCTGGTGTTGAAGAGTACATATCTGAAGCCAGATGGCCTGCTTCAGAATCCTCTCATTCCCAATCTTTACAAGGCGATTACTTCAGGCATGTTATTTTACCTCTCTGTGCCTCATTCTCATTATCAGTAAAATGGCTACAAGAAAAGCACCTTCTTTACAGAGTTGTGTTCATTTTTTAGATATATGTCCAAAGTGCTTAAAGATAGCCTGGAATTACATTATTACATTTACATAATTTAGTAAATATATATTTAATATATTATTTTTAATATATAATAATTTACCATAGTATACATAATTTATTCTATATATTATTATGTGTAATTTATATTTATATAATTTAATATAATTATACATGAATTTATATAATACATTTATATATTATAGCTAACATTTAATGAATGCTTAGCTTTTTAAGATAAGTTCTCAGCCCTATAGAATTCAGTCCCAAAAAGCTAAAGAAATGCTGAAGTGAAGGAATTAGCCAGAATCTAGGTAATCAGAGAAGTTAATGAGAGTTCATCAGAGAAGGTGAATTTGAAGGAAAAAACCCGAAGGAGGGTGGCAACACAACTTAGTGTATTATGAGAAGAGTACATTCTTTTTTTTAAAGATTTTATTTATTCACTTGAGACACAGAGATACAGAGAGGGAGAGAGAGAGCATGAGCAGGGAGAGAGGCAGAGGGAGGAGGAGAAGCAGGCTCCCCGCTGAGCCAGGAGTCTGATGTGGGGCTCGATCCCAGGACCCTGGGATCATGACCTGAGCCAAAGGCAGATGCTTAACCATCTGAGCCACCCAGGCGCCCCGAGAAGAGTACATTTTTTTTAAGATTTTATTTTTTTATTTATTTGACAGAGAGAGACACAGCGAGAGAGGGAACCCAAGCAGGGGGAGTGGGAGAGGGAGAAGCAGGCTTCCCGCCGAGCAGGGAGCCCAATGCGGGGCTCGATCCCAGGACCCCAGGATCGTGACCTGAGCCGAAGGCAGACGCCCAACGACTGAGCCACCCAGGTGCCCCTACATTTTTAAAGGGACAAAAAGAAGCTTGAAAACTCAGAGACAGAAGTAACTGGGTGTGCTTAGTTGAAAAGAAGGTTCATTCTATCTGAATGTGTGTACCATGAAATAAAACCAGTAAAATGAGCAACAGGAGTTGAAGGCCTTGGGGCAGATGCTGAAGCATTTGATTCAAGAGCTAATTAAGAGCTACAATGGCTTCCTGCGCAGGGAGTAATCTGATTAAAATAATTTAGGGAAATGATAATTGTTGCTTTAATTAGAATGGATTAGAAAGGAAGAGAAATTGTCCAGCTATGATTTAATCAGCAGCAGGACTCAAAAAGAGGACTATGAAAACTGAGAACGTATGCTTCTGGAAAGAGATACAACAGAATTGTATTACAGATGCCTAATGTAGAATAACAGAGAGGATATAACCTAAAAAGGATCAGGGTATACTGCTATCTTGTTTTTAATATAAATGTGTACCTTATTAATATTTAATGCAGTTTATAATTCAATGCTCTGATATTTTTGTTGAGACAAGAAAAACCTTCTCAGACCGGTATTACTCAGTAATAGAATCTCCCCCACCCTATTTTAGCCAAATTGCTAGAATAACCCACAATAACTGGTGACAAATCAGACCTATCAGACACATCCACCACTTTGAAGTCATTAGCCGTTAGAGGAGCTCAGCTGACCCACCAAATTCATTTTACATAGCTTACCAAACAGCTGTCAGACTTCAATTGATTTTGTGTCACTTGAAATCCAAAAACTTAGAAGTTAAAAGAACCATATCACAAGGTTGACACCTTAATCTTACTCACCTCTGGTTCTCTGACTGACATTATTAAGAGATTAATGAGCACTTGTTCAATGCTATTTTTATGCCTTATGAACACTGTGTTCACTATCAATTCTAGTTTATCATCTGTACATTTGGTCATTTTCAATTATCAAGTGACCTATATTCATAAAAACACTGCATGTTTTGAATATCTTATCTAGAGGATGGACAAGAATCTATTCTTTAGGTAATAAATTATATCCTGACACCTCTCAGGAGGAAAGAAGGGAAAAGTACTTTGCATTAAGTACAATGTGTTAAGTGCCAAGATCCGCACAAATTGCTTCACGTTTTATCTCATTTAATCTTTTACTGAATTTTATGATATAAAAATAACTGTTCTCAGGGCGCTTGGGTGGCTCAGTCGTTAAGTGTCTGCCTTCGGCTCGGGTCATGATTCCCAGGTCCTGGGATCAAGCCCCACACGGGGCTCCCTGCTCAGCAGGAGGCCTGCTTCTCCCTCTCCCACTCCCCCTGCTTGGGTTCCCTCTCTTGCTGTGTCTCTCTCTCTCTGTCAAAAAAATAAATATTTTTAAAAATAGATAAAAACAAAAATAACTGTTCCCTTTTTTCCAGGTGGAGATACAGAGGCTCAGGACGGCTGAGGGACACATTCAGTGTCATGTGGCTAATAAATGTCCAAGTTAAAACATGGCGTCTGCTTTGCAAGCCTTGAATGCTTTCATATCATGCTGCCTCTGTTCTCCTCTTCTCATGCAGTCTACTTCCAACATGCCTTGTCCTCTGAGCATGATCATATGTCACACAGTACCACATCCACTGCCAAACTACAACCAGCTGGGAAAAATAAGCAGCCACACTGTCAACTAAGAAAACAGTCAAAGGGGCAGTAAACAGAGGCAGAGATGCACTGCCTTCTTGATCCAGAGAGAAATGCTACTTGCTCTTTTCACAGGTCAGTGTCACCCCAGTGCTTGTCTGATGTGCAGATAAAGACCTCACAGACCATGATCCTGAAGGCTTGAAATTTAATGGATGAGGCAGACTCCAAACAGTGGACCCATGTAAGAATGAGAAAACTGCTATTTTGGAGAGCACAAATGCTTTCTATAAGAGGTGTTTTGATGGAAGAGTCGAGTTTCATTAAAATAGCAATAGAGGGAGAGGAAAAGATGGCAGAGGAGTAGGGGACCCTATTTCAACTGGTCCCCGGAATTGACCTGGATATCTACCAGACCACTCTGAGCACCCACGAAACCAGCCTAAGATGTAAGAAGATCTGGATCTCTACAAACAGAATATCCAGGTGGTTGGTTTTGAGGTACGAAGCGGACAGCCGTGATTCTGCGGGGAGATATCAGAGGATAAATGGCAACAGGAGGGTGCCTGGCTGTGGGGATCCTACACCGCCCGTGAGCAACAGCCTCGCTCACTGGGGATGGGGCACAGACTTGCAGACCGGTAGCGGCGGGGAAAGGACTTTAGGGCAGCCCCCGGGGTGGAAACCCGGAGTGGCGGGGTCGCGCCTGCGAACAGCAGCCCCCGGGACAGAAACCCGGAGCAGTGGGGGCGCGCGTGTAAGCTGAGAGCGGCTGGAGGTTTTAGAAACACAAGGGGCAGAGACGTGCCCCGACCTGGAGGCAGGACTGGGGGCGCTGCGGAGGGGCACACAACCCAGGACACTGCAGTTTATAGCAGCACGGACAGAAACAGAGACGGTGTGGCCTGGAGAGCTCACTGAAGAACAGACTGCGGTCTCTCTGCTCTGAGGCAGAGGGTTGGAAACGGTCTCTTCTGCTCTGACTCGCGGAAGAGACGTGGAAAGTTGCCAGGGAAAGGCGCCAGAGAACAAAGCCCCCAAAACTGATTCCCACTGAGCCCATTCCCCGCCACAAGGGTGCAGGGCAACTCCACCCGAACAGGGTTGCCTGAGTAACAGCGTGGCAGGCCCCTCCCTCAGAAGACAGGCTGGGGAAACAAGAGGCCAGCAACCCTAAGGTCCCAAGAAAACAGGTGCATCTTGCTTGGGTTCTGGTCAATAATTTGGACTCTATACATTCCCTCAAACATCCATCAACAGAATAACTAGGAGGAGGAACCCCCAAAATAGAAAAGACTCAGAGATTATGACTTATGTTGCAGATTTACAAATGGATGCAGATATAACCAAGATGTCGGAGATAGAATTAGGCTAGCAATTGTGAAGACAATGGCTAGAAAGGAGAAATCAATTAATGGCAACATAGAGTCTCTAAGGGCAGAAATGAAAGGTGAATTGGCAGAACTTAAAAATGCTATCAATGAGATCCAATCCAATCTAGATAATCTAACAGCTAGGGTAAGTGAGGCAGAAGAACGAATAAGCAACCTGGAAGACAATATAATAGATAAAAAGGGAAAAGAGGAGGCCAGGGAAAAACAACTCAGAATCCATGAAAATAGAATCAGAGAAATAAGTGACACCATGAGGCGTTCCAATGTCAGAATAATTGGAATCCCGGAGGGAGTGGACAGAGAGAGAGGACTAGAAGATGTATTTGAGCAAATTGTAGCTGAGAACTTCCCTAATCTGGGGAATGAAACAAACATTCACATCCTAGAGTCTGAGAGGACCCCTCCCAAGATCAAAGAAAACAGGCCAACACCCCGGCATGTAATAGTAAAACTCACAAATCTTAGAACCAAGGAAACCATCTTAAGGGCAGTTAGGGGGAAGAGATTCCTTATGTACAGATGGAGGAACATCAGAATAACATCAGACCTATCCACAGAGACCTGGCAAGCCAGAAAGGCCTGGCAAGACATATTCAGGGTACTAAATGAGAAGAACATGCAGCCAAGAATACTTTATCCGGCAAGGCTCTCATTTAGATGGATGGAGAGATGCAGAGCTTCCACAACTGGCAGAAACTGAAAGAACATGTGACCACTAAGCCGACCCTGCAAGAAATATTAAGGGGGGTTCGATAAAAGGGGAAAGACCCCAAGAGTCATATACAACAGAAATTTACAGGGACAATCTATAAAAACAATGTCTTCACAGACAACATGATGACAATTAATTCATATCTTTCAATAATCACTCTCAACGTGAATGGCCTAAATGCTCCAATAAAACGGCACAGGGTTGCAGATTGGATAAAAAGACAGGACCCATCCATGTGCTGTCTACAAGAGACTCATTTTGAACCTAAAGATACATCCAGACTGAAAGTGAAGGTTTGGAGATCCATCTTCCATGCCAGTGGACCACAAAAGAAAGCTGGGGTAGCAATTCTTATATCAGACAAATTAGATTTTAAACCAAAGTCTGTAATAAGAGACACAGAAGGACACTATATCATTCTTAAAGGGTCTATCCAACAAGAAGATCTAACAATTATAAATATCTATGCCCCCAACATGGGAGCAGCCATCTACATAAGCCAACTGTTAACCAAAATAAAGAGTCATATTGATAACAATATGTTAATCGTAGGAGACCTCAATACTCCACTCTCAGCAATGGATAGATCATCTAAGCAGAAAATCAACAAAGAAGCAAGAGCTTTGAATGATACACTGGATCAGGTGGACCTCATAGATATTTACAGAACATTCCACCCTAAAAAAACAGAATACTCATTCTTCTCGAGCACACATGGAACTTTCTCCAGAATAGACCACATACTGGGTCACAAATCAGGTCTCAACCGATACCAAAAGATTGAGATTATTCCCTGCATATTCTCAGACCACAATGCTTTAAAACTGGAACTCAATCACAAGAAAAAATTTGGCAGAAATTCAAACACTTGGAAGCTAAAGACCACTCTGCTCAAGAATGTTTGGGTCAACCAGGAAATCAAAGAAGAACTTAAACAATTCATGGAAATCAATGAGAATGAAAACACATCGGTCCAAAACCTGTGGGATACTGCAAAGGCAGTCCTAAGGGGGAAATACATAGCCATCCAAGCCACACTCAAAAAAATAGAAAAATCCCGAATTCACCAACTAACTCTACACCTTAAAGACCTAGAGAAAAAGCAACAAATGATGCCTAAGCCACGCATTAGAAGAGAAATAATTAAAATTAGAGCAGAAATCTATGAATTAGAAACCAGAAACACAGTAGATCAGATCAACGAAACTAGAAGTTGGTTCTTTGAAAGAATTAATAAGATCGATAAACCACTGGCCAGACTTATCCAAAAGAAAAGAGAAAGGACCCAAATTAATAAAATTATAAATGAAAGGGGAAAGATCATGACTAACACCAAGGAAATAGAAACAATTATTAGAAATTATTATCAACAACTATATGCCAATAAACTGAGCTATCTGGATGAAATGGAGGCCTTCCTAGAAACCTATAAACTGCCAAGACTGATTGACAACATGAATAGGCCAATAACCAGTAACGAGATTGAAGCAGTGATCAAAAACCTCCCAAAAAACAAGAGTCCAGGGCCTGATGGATTCCCTGGGGAATTCTACCAAACATTCAAAGAATTCTACTGAAGCTGTTTCAAAAAATAGAAACAGAAGGAAAACTTCCAAACTCATTCTATGAGGCCAGCATTACCTTAATCTCCAAACCAGGCAAAGACCCCATCAAAAAGGAGAATTTCAGACTGATATCCGTGATGAATATGGATTCCAAAATCCTCAACAAAATCCTAGCTAATAGGATCCAACAATACATTAAAAGGATCATCCACCACGACCAAGTGGGATTTATCCCCGGGATGCAAGGGTGGTTCAACATTTGCAAATCAATCAATGTGATAGAACACATTAATAAGAGGAGGGAGAAGAACCATATGGTCCTCTCAATAGATGCAGAAAAAACATTTGACAAAATACAACATCCTTTCCTGATTAAAACTCTTCAGAGTATAAGGATAGAGGGAACATTCCTCAAGTTCATAAAATCCATCTATGAAAAACCCACAGTGAATATCATCCTCAATGGGGAAAAGATGAGAGCCTTTCCCTTAAGATCAGGAACACGTCAAGGATGCCCACTCTCGCCACTATTGTTCAAAATAGTACTAGAATTCCCAGCAACAGCAATCAGAAAACAAAAAGAAATAAAAGGTATTCAAATTGGCAAAGAAGAAGTCAAACTCTCTCTTTTCACAGACGACATGATACTTTATGTGGAAAACCCAAAAGACTCGACCCCCAAATTACTAGAATTCATCCAGCAATTCAGTAATGTGGCAGGATACAAAATCAATGCACAGAAATCAGTTGCTTTCTTATACACTAACAGCGCAACTGTAGAAAGAGAAATTAGAGAAACGATTCCATTTACAATAGCACCAAAAACCATAAGATACCTCGGTATAAACCTAACCAAAGAGGTAAAGGATCTATACTCTAGGAACTACAGAACACTCATGAAAGAAATTGAAGAAGACACAAAAAGATGGAAAAATATTCCATGCTCATGGATCAGAAGAACAAACATTGTTAAAATGTCTATGCTACCCAGAGCAATCTATACCTTCAATGCCATCCTGATCAAAATTCCAATGACATTTTTCGAAGTGCTGGAACAAACAATCCTAAAATTTGTATGGAATCAGAAAAGACCCCAAATCGCCAAGGAAATGTTGAAAAAGAAAAACAAAGCTGGGGGCATCACGTTGCCCGATTTCAAGCTATATTACAAAGCCGTGATCACCAAGACAGCATGGTACTGGCACAAAAACAGACATATAGACCAATGGAACAGAATAGAGAACCCAGATATGGACCCTCAACTCTATGGTCAAATAATTTTTGACAAAGCAGGAAAAAACATGCAATGGAAAAAAGACAGTCTCTTCAATAAATGGTGCTGGGAAAATTAGACAACCACATGCAGAAGAACGAAACTTGACCATTCTCTAACACCATTCACAAAGATAAACTCAAAGTGGATGAAAGACCTCAATGTGAGAAAGGAATCCATCCAAATCCTAGAGGAGAACATAGGCAGTAACCTCTTTGACATCGCCCACAGCAACTTCTTTCAAGATACATCTCCAAAAGCTAGTGAAACAAAAGCAAAAATGAACTTTTGGGACTTCATCAAGATAAAAAGCTTCTGCACAGCAAAGGAAACAGTAAACAAAACAAAGAGGCAGCCCACAGAAAGCGAGAAGATATTTACAAATGACACTACAGATAAAGGGCTGGTATCCAAGATCTATAAAGAACTTCTCAAACTCAACACCCAAAAAACAAATAATCAAGTCAAAAAGTGGGCAGAAGATATGAAAAGACACTTCTCTGAAGAAGACATACAAATGACTAATAGACACATGAAATATGTTCATCAACATTAGCCATCAGGGAAATCCAAATCAAAACCACATTGGGATACCACCTTACACCAGTTAGAATGGCAAAAATGGACAGGGAAAGAAACAACAAATGTTGGAGAGGTTCTGGAGAAAGGGGAACTCTCTTACACTGTTGGTGGGAATGCAAGTTGGTACAGCCACTTTGGAAAACAGTGTGGAGGTGCCTCAAAAATTTAAACATAGAGCTACCCTATGACCCAGCAATTGCACTACTGGGTATTTACCCCAAAGACACAGATGTAGTGAAAAGAAGGGCCATATGCACCTCAATGTTCATAGCAGCAATGTCCGCAATAGCCAAACTGTGGAAAGAGCCAAGATGCCCTTCAACAGATGAATGGATAAAGATGTGGTTCATACATACAATGGAATATTACTCAGCCATCAGAAAGGATGAATATCCAACTGTTACAACAACATGGATGGGACTGGAGGAGATTATGCTAAGTGAAATAAGTCAAGGAGAGAATGTCAATTATCATATGGTTTCACTTATTTGTGGAACATAAGGAATAGCATGGAGGACGATAGGAGAAGGAAGGGAAAAATGGGGGAGGGGGGAATTGGAGGGAGAGATGAACCATGGGAGACTATGGACTCTGAGAAACAAACAGGGTTTTAGAGGGGAGGGGGGGGGATTGGTTAGCCCGGTGATTGGTGTTAAGGAGGGCACGTACTGCATGGAGCACTGGGTGTTATACGAAAACAATGGATCGTGGATCACCACATCAAAAACCAAGGATATATTGTATGGTGACTAATGTAACATAATAAAATTTAAAAAAATAAAATAGCAATAGAGATAAGGGCTTCCTTAATAAGTGGAGAAAACTGCAGAAATATCTATCGCAGAGGTGTAAAATGACTTGACATGCTTGGAAGGATGAGCAAGCCAATCTAGATATGAGGTAAAATGTGTTTGTGTGCATGTATGTGTAAGTGGCTAATTTCATGACCCTGAATCTATACTTTTAAACTTTGACTTTATTTCATGGGCAGAATTAAGTCACAAGGGTTTTATACAGAATAGTGACATAATAAGGACTGTACTATTATTTTCACTGTTACTAGTAGTATTATTTCCCATAGTAGTAGCAGTAAGAAATAATAACTCACTTTTGTTAAATGCTTATGAAAACCAGGCATTTTGCTAAGCACTTAATATGCATGTTTCCTTAAACTGAGGGTTGCGGGAGTGGGGGGTGGGGTGGGAAGGATGGGGTGACTGGGTGATAGACACTGGGGAGGGTATGTGCTCTGGTAAGCGCTGTGAATTGTGCAAGATGTTGAATCTCAGATCTGTACCTCTGAAACAAATAATGCAATATATGTTAAGAAAAAAAAAAAGAGGAAGAAGAAGAAGGTAGCAGGAGGGGAAGAATGAAGCGAAGCGGGGGAAATCGGAGGGGTAGACGAACCATGAAAGACGATGGACTCTGAAAAACAAACAGGGTTCTAGAGGGGAGGGGGGTGGGAGGATGGGTTAGCCTGGTGGTGGGTATTGAGGAGGGCACATTCTGCATGGAGCACTGGGTGTTATGCACAAACAATGAATCATGGAACACTTCATCTAAAACTAATGATGTAATGTATGGGGATTAACATAAGAATAAAAAAAAATATGCATGTTTCCTTGATTTCCTATATTCATCTCATAGATTAGGAATAATCTTTTTTTTTAATTTTTTTATTGTTATGTTAAACCCATACATTACATCATTAGATTTAGATGTAGTGGTCCATGATTCATTGTTTGTGCATAACACCCAGTGCTCCATGCAGAACGTGCCCTCCTCAATACCCATCACCAGGCTAACCTAACCTCCCACCCCCCTCCCCCCTAGAACCCTCAGTTTCTTTTTCAGAGTCCATCATCTCTCATGGTTCGTCTACCCCTCTGATTCCCCCCCCTTCATTCTCCCCCTCCTGCGACCTTCCTCTTTTTTTTTTTCTCTTAACATATATTGCATTATTTGTTTCAGAGGTACAGATCTGGGATTCAACAGTCTTCCACAATTCACAGCGCTTACCAGAGCACATACCCTCCCCAATGTCTATCACCCAGTCACACCATCCCCCCCCCCCCCCCCCCACTCCAGCAACCCTCAGTCTGTTTCCTGCAATTAAGAATTCCTCATATCAGTGAAGTCATATGATACATGTCTTTCTCTGTTTGACTTATTTCGCTCAACATAATACCCCCCAGTTCCAACCCCGTCATTGCAAATGGCAAGATCTCATTCATTTTGATGGCTGAATAATTTTCCATTATGTATATATACCACCTCTTCTTTATCCATTCATTTGTCGATGGACATCTTGGCTCTTTCCACAGTTTGGTATTGTGGACATTGCTGCTATAAACATCAGGGTGCACGTACCCTTTTGGATCCCTACTTTTGTATCTTTGGGGTAAATACCCAGTAGTGCAATTGATGGATCATATGGTAGCTCTATTTTCAACTTTTTGAGGAACCTCCATACTGTTTTCCAGAGTGGCTGCACCAGCTTGCATTCCCACCAACAGTGGAGGAGGGTTCCCCTTTCTCCACATCCCCACCAACATCTCTCATTTCCTGACTTGTTAATTTTAGCCATTCTGACTGGTGTGAGGTGGTATCTCATTGAGGTTTTGATTTGGATTACCCTGATGCCGAGCGATGTTGAGCACTTTTTCAAGTGTCTGTTGGCCATTTGGATATCTTCTTTGGAAAAATGTCTGTTCATGTCTTCTGCCCATTTCTTGATTGGATTCTTTGTTCTTTGGGTGTTGAGTTTGATGAGTTCTTTATAGATTTTGGATACTAGCCCTTTATCTGATATGTCATTTGCAAATATCTTCTCCCATTCTGTCGGTTGTCTTTTGGTTTTGTTGACTGTTTCCTTTGCTTTGCAAAAGCTTTTTATCTTGATGAAGTCCTAATAGTTCATTTTTGCCCTTGCTTCCCTTGCATTTGGCGATGTTTCTAGGAAGAAGTTGCTGCGGCTGAGGTCAAAGAGGTTGCTGCCTGTGTTCTCCTTCAGGATTTTGATGGACTCCTGTTTCACACTGAGGTCTTTCAACCATTTGGAGTCTATTTTTGTGTGTGGTGTAAGGAAATGGTCCAGTTTCATTCTTCTGCATGTGGCTATCCAATCTTCCCAACACCATTTGTTGAAGAGACTGTCTTTGTTCCATTGGACATTCTTTCCTGCTTTGTCGAAGATTAGTTGACCATAGAGTTGAGGGTCCATTTCTGGGCTCTCTATTCTGTTCCATTGATTCATGTGTCTGTTTTTGTGCCAGTACCATGCTGTCTTGATGATGACAGCTTTGTAATAGAGCTGGAAGTCCGGAATTGTGGTGCCGCCAGCTTTGCCCTTCCTTTTCAACATTCCTCTGGCTATGCGGGGTCTTTTCTGGTTCCATACAAATTTTAGGATGATTTGTTCCATTTCTTGGAAAAAGTGGATGGTATTTTGATGGGGATTGCATTGAATGTGTAGATTGCTCTAGGTAGCATTGACATCTTCACAATATTTGTTCTTCCAATCCATGAGCTTGGCACATTTTTTCCATTTCTTTCTGTCTTCCTCAATTTCTTTCATGAGTATTTTATAGTTTTCTGAATACAGATCCTTTGCCTCTTTGGTTAGATTTATTCCTAGGTATCTTATGGTTTTGGGTGCAATTGTAAATGGGATCGACTCCTTAATTTCTCTTTCTCTGTCTTGTTGTTGGTGTATAGGAATGCCACTGACTTCTGTGCATTGATTTTATATCCTGCCACTTGACTGATTTCCTGTATGAGTTCTAGCAGTTTGGGGGTGGTGTCTTTTGGGTTTTCCACATAAAGTATCATATCATCTGCAAAGAGTGAGAGTTTGACTTCTTCTTTGCCGATTTGGATGCATTTTATTTCTTTTTGTTGTCTGATTGCTGTGGCTAGGACTTCCAATACTATGTTGAATAGCAGTGGTGATAGTGGACATCCCTGCCACACTCCTGACCTTAGGGGGAAAGCCCTCAGTTTTTCCCCATTAACAATGATATTCGCTGTAGGTTTTTCATAGATGGCTTTTATGATATTGAGGTATGTACCCTCTATGCCTATACTCGTAAGAGTTTTCATCACGAAAGGATGCTGTACTTTGTCAAATGCTTTTTCTGCATCTATTGAGAGGATCATATGATTCTTGTTCTTTCTTTTGTTAATGTATTGTATCATGTTGATTGATTTGCGGATGTTGAACCAACCTTGCAGCCCAGGGATAAATCCCACTTGGTCCTGGTGAATAATCCTTTTAATGTACTGTTGGATCCTATTGGCTAGTATTTTGGTGAGAATTTTTGCATCCATGTTCATCAAGGATATTAGTCTGGAATTCTACTTTTTGATGGGGTCTTTGTCTGGTTGGGGATCAAGGCCATGGTGGCCTCATAAAACGAGTTTGGAAGTTTTCCTTCCATTTCTATTTTTTTGGAATAGTTTCAGAAGAATAGGTATGCATTCTTCTTTAAATGTTTGGTAGAATTCCCCTGGGAAGCCATCTGGCCCTGGGCTTTTGTTTGTTGGGAGATTTTTGATGACTGGTTCAATTTCCTCAGTGGTTATAGGTCTGTTTAGGTTTTCTATTTCTTCCTGCTTCAGTTTTGGTAGTTGATATATCTCTAGGAATGCATCATTTTCTTCCAGGTTATCTAATTTGCAGGCCTACAGTTGCTCATAATATGTTCTTATAATTGTTTGTATTTCTTTGGTGTCGGTTGTGATCTCTCCTCTTTCATTCATGATTTTCTTGATTTGGGTCATTTCTCTTTTCTTTTTGATAACTCTGGCCAGGGGTTTATCAATCTTATTAATTCTTTCAAAGAACCAGCTCCTAGTTTCGTTGATCTGTTCTACTGTTCTTTTCGTTTCTATTTCATTGATTTCTGCTCTGATCTTTATGATTTCTCTTCTCCTGCTGGGTTTAGGCTTTCTTTGCTGTTCTTTCTCCAGCTCCTTTAGGTGTAGGGTTAGGTTGTGTACTTCAGACATTTCTTATTCCTTGAGAAAGGCTTGTATTGCTATGTACTTTACTCTAAGGACTGCCTTTGCTGCATCTCAAAGATTTTGAACAGTTGTGTTTCCATTTTCATTGGTTTCCGTGTATTTTTTTAATTCGTCTTTAATTTCCTGGTTGACCCATTCATTCTTCAGTAGGATGCTCTTTAGCCTCCATGTATTTGAGTTCTTTCCGACTTTCCTCTTGTGATTGAGTTCTAGTTTCAAAGCATTATGGTCTGAAAATAGGCAGGGAATGATCCCACTCTTTTGGTACCGGTTGAGACCTGATTTATGACCTAGGATGTGATCGATTCTGGAGAATGTTCCATGGGCACTACAGAAGAATGTGTATTCGGTTGCTTTGGGATGGAATGTTCTGAATATGTCTGTGAAGTCCATTTGGTCCAGTGTGTCATTTAAAGTCTTTATTTCCTTGTTGATATTTTGCTTAGATGATCTGTCCATTTTAGTGAGGGGGATGTAAAAGTCCCCCACTATTATTGTATTCTTGTCGATGTGTTTCTTTGCTTTTCTTATTAATTGCCTTATATAACTGGCTGCTCCCATCTTAGGGGCATAGATATTTACAATTGTTGGATAGACCCTTTAAGTAGGATATAGTGTCCTTCCTCATCTCTTATTACAGTGTTTCGTTTAAAATCTAATTTGTCTGATATAAGGATTGCCACCCCAGCTTTCTTTTGGTGTCCATTAGCATGGTAGTTTTCCACCCTCTCACTTTCAATCTGGTGGTGTCTTTGGGTCTAAAATGAGTCCCTTGCAGACAGCATATCGATGGGTCTTGTTTTTTAATCGAATCTGATAGCCTGTGTCTTTGGATTGGGGCATTTAGCCCATTTACATTCAGGGTAACTGTAGAAAGATAGGAATTTAGTGCCATTGTATTGCCTGTAAGGTTATTGTTACTGTATATTGTCTGTGTTCCTTTCTGGTCTATGTTGCTTTTAGGGTCTCTCTTTGCTTAGAGGACCCCTTTCAAGATTTCTGTAGGGCTGCTTTTGTGTTTTGCACATTCCTTTAGTTTTTGTTTGTCCTGGAAGCTTTTTATCTCTCCTTCAATTTCAATGACAGCCTAGCTGGGTATAGTATTCTTGGCTGCATATTTTTCTCGTTTAGTGCCCTGAATATATCCTGCCAGTCCTTTCTGGCCTGCCTGGTCTCTGTGGATAGGTCTGTTGCCAATCTAATGTTTCTACCATTGTAGGTTACATATCTCTTCTCCCGAGCTGCTTTCAGGATTTTCTCTTTGTCTCTGAGACTCGTAAGTTTTACTATTAGATGTCGGTGTGTTGCCCTCTTTTTATTGATTTTGAGAGTGGTTCTCTGTGCTTCCTGGATTTTGATGCCTGTTTCTTTCCCCAAATTAGGGAAGTTCTCTGCTATCATTTGCTCCATTATACCTTCTGCCGCCCTCTCTCTTTCTTCTTCTTCTGGGATCCCAATTATTCTAATGTTGTTTCGTCTTATGGTATCGCTTATCTCTCGAATTCTGCCCTCGTGATCCAGTATTTGTTTATCTCTCTTTTTCTCAGCTCTTTATTTTCCATCATTTGGTCTTCTATATCACTGATTCTCTGTTCTGCCTCATTTATCCTAGCAGTTAGTGCCCCCATATTTGATTTCACCTCATTAATAGCTTTTTGATTTCGACTTGCTTAGAATTTAGCTCTTTACTTCTCCAGAAAGGGTTTCTCTTATAGCGTCCATGCTTTTTTCAAGCCCAGCTAGTATCTTTAAAGTGATGATTCTGAACTCTAGATCTGACTTCATACTAATGTCTTTATTGAGTAGGTCCCTGGCAGTCGGTACTACCTCTTGTTCTTTTTCTTGAGGTGATTTTTTCCATCTTGTCACTTTGTGCAGAGGAGAATAATGAGAGAACAAAATGCTAGCAGAGTAACAATGTCCCCAGAAAATATACTCTAAACAAATCAGAAAAAACCTGAAGCAGTGAGAAAAGAAAGGGAAAGAGGAAAAAAAAGAAAAAAAGAAAAAGATAAAGATAAAAACAAACAAAACAGAACAAAAAACAAAAAATAGAATGTCATCAAATATGATCAGGCTGGCATATAGATCAGTGCCACACACTAGATTTTGGGTGTATTTTGGTCTGTTGGAAGAAAGTGCCTCCCAAAATTTTAAAGAAAGAAAAACTTATATATGTACAAAAATAAGGGTTGATATCATGAAGGGATGGAATAGGACTGTAAAGACGGAAATTATAAAAAATTTTATACAAGGAATTGATAAGAAGTTGTTTGAAAAAAGAAAGAAAAGGATTTTAAAAAAAAAAAAGAAAAAGACGGAGAGAATGTAATCAGGCAGGGGGTAGAAAAAAACCACACACTAGAGATTTAGGGTATATTTTGATCCGTTATAAGAAACTATCTCAAAATTTTAAAGAGAGAACAACTTATATATATGCCAAAAATACGGGTAACTACTATGAAGGGATAGAATATGACTCTGAGAGCTGGATAGAGATCAAACCATTCTGAACACCTACAAACTCAACAGGAGATCGAAGAAAAGAAGAGCAACAACTCTCTCATCAGAAAAGCGACCACTTTCTGGAAGGTAGGACGTGCGGAGAAGTGAATCCGAGGCGATATTCGGGAGGATAGACGGCGGGGGAGGGGCCTCCGGCGGCCGCTTCTGGCAAGTGATAGAGCCGCGGAGCACAAAATCGGAACTTTGAAAAGTCTGTTCCGCTGAGGGACGTCACTCTGGTGGCTAAGCGGGGGGTGGAACCCTCCGGGACAGTGTGGTCTCAGAACCCACGGGTCACAGAAAGACCGGGGGTGCCTGAGTGTGGCAGAGCTCCCAGGTATCAGAGCAGGGAAGCCGGCTGCAGAGGCGGAGCCCAGGCGCGGGCTCTCAGCTCGGGGTTGCCGTAAACCGTGATCCGCGGCACAGTCGGGCCCCTGCTCCTCCAGCAGGGACCCAACAAGCGGCAGATCCGGGGACACTCACCTTCCTCCCCCGGGAGGAGCCGCGCGGGAGTGCACCGCAGGGATCTGCTGGGTTTGGAGACTCCACCCGGGGTCGGGTGCCAGAGATAGAAACGCGCGGTCACAGGCCGGGTGAGCACGGAGTGCGGCCGGAGACCAGGGAGACGGGAGTGACTGACGGCTTTTCTCTGGGGGCTCACTGAGAAGCGGGGCCCCGAGTTCTCGGCTCCTCCGCGGCGGAGATTGGGAGGCCGCCATTTTCACTCTCCGCCTCCAAAGCTGTACGGAAAGCTCACAGGGAACAAAAGCCCTGGAGAGCAAACCCGAGCACATTACCTAGCCGGGAGGGGGCAAGGGCGGGGCAATTCTGCCTCCGACAAAGACATTTGGAAACCACGGCAACAGGCCCCTCCCCAGAAGATCAGTGAGAACAGCCAGCCAAGACCAAGTTTACCCATCAAAGAGAACGGCAGAACTCCAGCTCTAGGGGAATACTGCACATAGAATTCATGGCTTTTTTACAATGATTCTGTAGTCTTTCAAAGTTAATTTTTTTTAACTGTATTTTTTTCTTTTTGAATTTTTCTTTTTCCCTTTTTCAACCAACATCTTATCAATCCCTTTTTTAAAAAAAAAAAACATTTTTATTTTTCATTTTTAGAGTCATATTCTATCCCTTCATAGTAGTTACCCGTATTTTTGGCTTATATATATAAGTTGTTCTCTCTTTAAAATTTGAGATAGTTTCTTCTAACAGATCAAAATATACCCTAAATCTCTAGTATATGGTGTTTTCTATTCCCCTGCCTGATCACATCCTCTCCCTTTTTTTTTCTTTTTTTAAATCCTCTTCTTTCTTTTTTCAAACAACTCAACTTCTTATCAATTCCTTTTATAAAATTTTTTATAATTTCCATCTTTCAGTCATATTCCATCCCTTCATCATATCAACCCTTATTTCTGTACATATATAAGTTTTTTTTTCTTCAAAATTTTGGGAGGCACTTTCCTCTAAAAGACCAAAATACACCCCAAATCTAGTGTGTGGCACTGATCATATTTGATCACATTCTGGTTTTTTTGTTGTTGTTGTTTTGTTTTGTTTGTTTTTGTTTTTATCTTTATCTTTTTCTTTTTTTCCCTTTTCTTTCTTCTCTCTTTCCCTTTCTTTTCTCACTGCTTCAGGTTTTTTCTGATTTGTTTAGAGTATATTTTCTGGGGACGTTGTTACTCTGCTAGCATTTTGTTCTCTCATTAATCTATTCTACTCTGCACAAAATGATAAGACGGAAAAAATCACATCAACAAAAAGAACGAAAGGTAGTACCGACTGCCAGGGACCTACTCAATACGGACATTAGTACGATGTCAGATCTAGAGTTCAGAATCATCACTTTAAAGATACTAGCTGGGCTTGAAAAAAGCATGGAAGTTATTAGAGAAACCCTTTCTGGAGAAGTAAAAGAACTAAAATCCAACCAAGTAGAAATCAAAAAGGCTATTAATGAGGTGCAATCAAAAATGGGGGTGCTAACTGCTAGAATAAATGAGGCAGAAGAGAGAATCAGTAATATAGAAGATGAAATGATGGAAAATAAAGAAGCTGAGAAAAAGAGAGATAAACAACTACTGGATCACGAAGGCAGAATTCGAGATATAAGCGATACCATAAGACGAAACAACATTAGAATAATTGGGATCCCAGAAGAAGAAGAAAGAGAGAGAGGGGCAGAAGGTATAATGGAGCAAATGATAGCAGAGAACTTCCCTAATTTGGGGAAGGAAACAGGCATCAAAATCCAGGAAGCACAGAGAACCACTCTCAAAATCAATAAAAATAGGTCAACACCACAACATCTAATAGTAAAACTTACGAGTCTCAGAGACAAAGAGAAAATCCTGAAAGCAGCTCGGGAGAAGAGATATGTAACCTACAAGGGTAGAAACATTAGACTGCCAATAGACCTATCCACAGAGACCTGGCAGGCCAGAAAGGACTGGCAGGATATATTCAGAGCACTAAACGAGAAAAATATGCAGCCAAGAATACTATACCCATCTAGGCTGTCATTGAAAATTGAAGGAGAGATAAAAAGCTTCCAGGACAAACAAAAACTAAAGGAATTTGCAAACACAAAACCAGCCCTACAGGAAATCTTGAAAGGGGTCCTCTAAGCAAAGAGAGACCCTAAAAGTAACATAGACCAGAAAGGAACACAGACAATATACGGTAACAGTCACCTTACAGGCAAAGCAATGGCACTAAATTCCTATCTTTCAATAGTTACCCTGAATGTAAATGGGCTCAATGCCCCAATCAAAAGACACAGGCTATCAGACTGGATTAAAAAACAAGACCCATCGATATGCTGTCTGCAAGAGACTCATTTTCGACCAAAGGACAGCCCCAGATTGAAAGTGAGGGGGTGGAAAACCATTTACCATGCTCATGGACACCAAAAGCAAGCTGGGGGGGGCAATCCTTATATCAGACAAATTAGATTTTAAACGAAAGACTGTAATAAGAGATGAGGAAGGACACTATATCATACTTAAAGGATCTATCCAACTAGAAGATCCAACAATTGTAAATATCTATGCCCCTAACATGGGAGCAGCCAATTATATAAGCCAATTAATAACAAAAGCAAAGAAACACTTCGACAACAATACAATAATAGTGGGGGACTTTAACACCCCCCTCAGTGAAATGGACAGATCGTCTAAGCAAAAGATCAACAAGGAAATAAAGACTTTAAATGACACACTGGACCAAATGGACTTTACAGACCTATTCAGAACATTCCACCCCAAAGCAACGGAATACACATTCTTCTCTAGTGCCCATGGAACATTCTCCAGAATCGATCACATCCTAGGTCATAAATCAGGTCTCAACCGGTACCAAAAGATTGGGATCATTCCCTGCCTATTTTCAGACCACAATGCTTTGAAACTAGAGCTCAATCACAAGACAAAAGTCAGAAAGAACTCAAATACATGGAGGCTAAAGAGCATCCTACTGAAGAACAAATGGGTCAACCAGGAAATTAAAGAAGAATTAAAAAAATACATGGAAACCAATGAAAATGAAAACACAACTATTCAAAATCTTTGGGATGCAGCCAAGGCAGTCCTAAGAGGAAAGTATATAGCAATACAAGCCTTTCTCAAGAAGCAAGAAAGGTCTCAAGTATACAACCTAACCCTACACCTAAAGGAGCTGGAGAAAGAACAGCAAATAAAGCCTAAACCCAGTAGGAGAAGAGAAATAATAAAGATCAGAGCAGAAATCAATGAAATAGAAACTAAAAGAACAGTAGAACAGATCAACGAAACTAGGAGCTGGTTCTTTGAAAGAATTAACAAGATTGATAAACCCCTGGCCAGACTTATCAAAAAGAGAAGAGAAATGACCCACATCAACAAAATCATGAATGAAAGAGGAGAGATCACAACCAACACCAAAGAAATACAAACAATTATAAGAACATATTATGAGCAACTCTATGCCAGCAAATTCAATAACCTGGAAGAAATGGATGCATTCCTAGAGATGTACCAACTACCAAAACTGAACCAGGATGAAATAGAAAACCTGAACAGACCTATAACCACTAAGGAAATTGAAGCAGTCATCAAAAATCTCCCAAAAAACAAAAGCCCAGGGCCAGATGGCTTCCCAAGGGAATTCTACCAAACATTTCAAGAAGAATTAATACCTATTCTTCTGAAACTGTTCCAAAAAATAGAAATGGAAGGAAAACTTCCCATCTCATTTTATGAGGCCAGCATTACCTTGATCCCCAAACCAGACAAAGACCCCATCAAAAAGGAGAATTACAGACCAATATCCCTGATGAACATGGATGCAAAAATTCTCACCAAAATACTAGCCAATAGGATCCAACAGTACATTAAAAGAATTATTCACCAGGACCAAGTGGGATTTATCCCTGGGCTTCAAGGTTGGTTCAACATCCGCAAATCAATCAACGTGATACAATACATTAACAAAAGAAAGAACAAGAATCATATGATCCTCTCAATAGATGCAGAAAAAGCATTTGACAAAGTACAGCATCCTTTCTTGATGAAAACTCTTACGAGTATAGGCATAGAGGGTACATACCTCAAT
>NC_058413.1:75125814-75154938 GCF_002201575.2 Neomonachus schauinslandi | reverse complement strand
TTCTGCATGGAGCACTGGGTGTTATGCACAAACAATGAATCATGGAACACTTCATCTAAAACTAATGATGTAATGTATGGGGATTAACATAAGAATAAAAAAAAAAAGATTATGACTCTGAAAATGAAAAATAAAAATGTTTTTTAAAAAAGGGATTGATAAGAAGTTGGTTGAAAAAGGGAAAAAGAAAAATTCAAAAGAAAAAAAGACATTAAAAAAAAAATTAACCCTGAAAGACTAAAGAATCATGGTAAAAAAGCCATGAGTTCTATGTGCAGTATTCCCCTAGCGCTGGAGTTCTGCTGTTCTCATTGATCGGTAAACTTGGTCTTGGCTGGCTGTTCTCGCTGATCTTCTGGGGGAGAGGCCTGTTGCCATGGTTTCCAAAAGTCTTCGCCTGAGGCGGAATTGCCCCGCCCTCGCTGTTCCGGGCTAAGTAATCTGCTCGGGTTTGCTCTCTGGAGATTTTGTTCCCTGCAAGCTTTCGGTACAGATTTGGAGGCAGAGAGTGAAAATAGCGGCCTCCCAATCTCCACCTCAGAGGAGCCGAGAACTCGGGGCCCCGCTCCTCAGTGAGCCCCCAGAGAAAAGCCGTCAGTCACTCTCGTCTCCCTGGTCTCCGGCTGCACTCCGTGCTCACCCGGCCTGTGACCGCGCGTTTCTATCTCTGGCACTGGACCCCGGGTGGAGTCTCCAAACCCAGCAGATCCCTGTGGTGCACTCCCGCGCCGCTCCTCCCAGGGGAGGAAGGGGAGTCTCCCTGGATCTGCCGCTTGTTGGGTCCCTGCTGGAGGAGCAGTGGCCCGACTGTGCGGCGGATCATGGTTTATGACAACCCTGAGCTGAGAGCCCGCGCCTTGGCCCTGTCTCTGCAGCTGACTTCCCTGCTCCGATACCTGGGAGCTCTGCTGCACTCAGGCACCCCTGAGTGCCTCTTTCTGTGCCCCCGAGGGTCCTGAGACCACACTGTCCCACGAGGGTTCCACCCCCTGCTTAGCCACCAGAGTGACATCCCTCAGCGGAGCCAACTTCTAAAAGTTCCGATTTTGTGCTCTACGGCTCTATCACTTGCCAGAAGCAGCCGATAGAGGCCCCTCCCCCGCCGTCTATCCTCCTGTATATCGCCTCAGATTCACTTCTCCACACGTCCTACCTTCCAGAATTTGGTCGCTTTTCTGTCAGAGAGTTGTTGCTATTCCTTTCTTTGATCTCCTGTTGGGTTTGTAGGTGTTCAGAATGGTTTGATCCCTATCCAGCTGAATTCCTGAGAGGAGACGAAATCCAGGTCTCCTACCCCTCCGCCATCTTGCTCTGCCCCTCCAGGAATAATCTTATTTCTGTTTGACAATGATGGAAACCAAGCCTCACTCAAGTTTTCACTGATAGCAAGAGACAGCTCTTGGTATTACACCCAAATCTGTCTTTCTGTAAATATCTATTAACTACCATGGTCTACTGTCTCTGATTACATATGAAAAATGAGGTATGTAAAGGGGCAAGTAGGATCTCGGTGAGATTTGTCCGATAGAGCAGTCATTCACCAATAGGTGACAAATATTTTCATTTCCTCCCTGTCTTCATGAAAATTACTACAAAAGCAATGTAAGCCAGGGAGCCTGGGTGGCTCAGTCTGTTAAGCATCTGACTTTTGGTTTCAGCTCAGGTTGTGATCTCATGGGTTGTGGAACTGAGCCCCGGGTCAGGCTCCTAGCTCATTGGGGAGTCTGCTTTAAGGATTCTCTCCCTCTGCTCTTCCCCCCACCCATGCTCTTTCTCTCTCTTTCTAAATAAATAAATGACTCTTTAAAGGAAAAAAAAAAAAACCAATGTAGGCCTTCTCCTCACTTTTCTGTAGCTTGCTATTCATTTCCTTGGTTTTCTATGTGCTGAAACACTGAAAAAATATGCACTCCTTGGAGATGGAAGAGGAAAATTGAGCTTTCTGATCTTTTGCTTTCCACTAGCATTTAAAGATATCAAAGCAATTTTCAAACATTACCTCATTCATTCTTACCTCATCTTTGTTAGTGAAAGACAAAGGGCAGTTTTACTGACTAAAGGATGCTGTTTCTACTAACCACATCATTTCAGTGGCTCAAAGAAAATATATACCAAGAAACTCTCTAAGGTGTAGTGGAAATCAGTGATACCATTGACTTTAAAACCAGGGCTAGCAAACTCCAAGTCAGAGCTTTAACTTGTTTGATAATACATAGGAAAAATCTCTTTGTTGAAAGGAAAAACAGTGAAATTACATTCTAGTCAATTCCTGAAGGGCATGGTTTTATTTTTTATAAGCTTTCTCTTTGGCCCACTGTTTTTGTGGGTTTTTTGTTTTTGTTTTTGTTTTTGAAACTAGGTACTAAAGAGAGTGTCAGGATGGGAATGTCAGTCATGTAGACTATGGTGATGTTCTTGAGAGTCTAGTGGATAAGAGCCTCAATTTTAACCATATATCTGCCATTTAACAGCCAAATGATCTTGAAAAAGTCATTTATCTTTGCTGTTCTTAGAACAATACTTCCATAAAGGCATGGAAGTATTTCAAAGTTCCTTTTTAGTTCTCATGTTTATTACAACCGTTATGCTATAAATTGCTTTCTAGAAGAATTACTAACAATCTCCTTTTGTCCATTATTTCAAATTCAAGAAACATGTATTGCAAATGTCAGTATTCTAAAATGCCTGAAGGAATAAGGCAGGTAATATAAATAAATGTTACAAGATAGATAAAAGATAATAGGGAATTCTTGCCCCTCCCCAGACATTCAAAGTCACATTTTTTAATAAAAACATAATGTGAGCCAAGCAAAGAACATCTGCAGACTAAAACATGTTCAAGCTTTTCTTATGCAAAAGTTAGATTATTTCATTTGATCATTCAGCTGTCCCCAGCTTGCTTCATGTGTGTCTTTTTCTTTTCAAATATCTCAAAATAATTATGTATCTCTCCAAATAAAAAAAAAACTTAGATTCATTTTCTTTCAGACTGCTTTAAATCAGGAATACATATTGCCTTTATTCATGTCTTTTCTTGCTAGTTGATTTGATGGTTGATTTGACTCTGGTGATCCATCACTCCTTTATGAACATATTTACTTTCTAGGCTTCCATGAGCCTATCACCCTTGATTGTCCTAACCTGACTTCTCCTAGACCTCTTTAGTGGGCTTCTCATCTTCTCTTACCAACTTCCAAAGTAATGGTGTTTCCTCTGGCTCTTGTTTTAGCCCACTAGCCTTCACTCCACATGTTCTCCTTGAAGATCTCAAACACTCTTATGCGTATAACAATTATTCTAAAATATTTCTGGAACACTATATCTAAAAATTTGCTAATTATCTACCTCAATGTCTTGTAGGCACCTCAATCCCAATGCCCAAATCCCAAGATGCCACTTGTCATCTTATCTGCACTAGTTACAATTTACTGGTCTCAGCTCCAAATTCACCCTTCTTTTCCTTGCTTTATGATGCTGGATCTGGACTCTGTAAACATCTCTCCTTTGCCAGCCAGCTCATCGTTAGGCTTTGTTAATAGAGGGTAATGGAGGGAAACTGCAAAGCTATAGTAGAAGCAAGGGATTTCACTTCCAGATTCTAGTGTACAGTTTTTGTTTCATCACCAGCAGATTGGTGTATATGTGGCCCGAGTAGTACTCATCTTCATGTCCCTCAGAGCCTGCACTCTCCAGCAAATTTCTCCAACCATCCACCTGGCTTTTCCTATGTTCCAGTTTGTTGGTTCACAAACTGGCCCCTGTACATGCAGGGCAAGGAGAGACAGAAGAAAGAGGTAGCCACTCCAATCTGGTAGGCAGCAGGTTTAATAAGTAAGGAAATTTACATAAGAGTCTTGTCTTGAGCACCTGCAAGACAAGTAGATCTTTGCACCTGTCTACCAGAATCTTAAAAGTTTATATAAAGGCTTTAACTGGGTTTAGTCATGTATATCATCCAGATGGTCTCAACAACACCTTATTCTCTCAAGCCTATGACCTTGGAGCATCTCCCATTGTGGGAATGGTGGGCAGAACATAAATTCCAAAGACAGGGAATGGGAGGAGAAGTCTTTGATTGCCTGATTCCAGCTTTCAGGTCAACCAGCTGTCATACCCTCTCAATGACCTCCTCTAGCACAGCTTAAGCTAGCGACCTCTGGCAAGTGTTTCCAGCCATTTGGCAGACCACTTTTATAGACGACTTCCGACTTTCAACCTCTGGCAAATTCGTTTACCACCAGCAAGCTGCATTTTTCTGTTTCAGCCACCTCAATCTGAAAAGGTTTGAATCTCAGTCTTGGAGTAAGAGAAATCTGCTAAGTTCTTAGTCTTTCCTTGTTTGCTGTCCCTAAGCCCTAGAGGAAGTGACTACTTTTTGTTTTTGCTACTTCTATAACACTTAAAGTTCTCTTTTAACACCTTTAACTAAATTTTGTTAATTATTCTTTGTATTGAATTTTCTCCTCTCCAAATTACTAGTGTCATTTGTCCTGACTGGACCCTGACTGTTGCATAATTAATACCAGAAGTAGTCCCAGGAGACAGACACTCAAAAATGAGATTTGGGGACAGGTTTGGTCCTTCCCTTAGATTTGAATGTGAGGCTGAACTACCTGCCAATGCAAAAAGATATGCTGCTAATCCATGGCATGCGGTGGCTTCACAGTTAGTGATGGTATCAGTGTACTTGCTCATGATGATGTTCCAATTGGAGGAGGTGCCTTGGACGTTCATGTGGCTGCTACACTTATGTCCAATAGTAGTAACTACAAAGACTGTAGTGTGGAACAGAATCTCCTGAGTCCTGAATATATTTACAGGGAAACAGCAACAATAGCAAAAGAAATCTCCTATAGATTGATATTGTTGAAAAATTCAATTCTAAATTTAGTTGTGCAGGTTGAAGGATTACAACATCATTAAATTCACATTCTTCTCAAATTGCATGAGTGAACATTAGGACATTGATTAGAAAACAGTAGGGCCCTAAAACTTTGAATGAGGATGTCTGATTGGATCAGATGAAACTGAACATCTTGAATCTCTGAGACACATTGAAGCTCCCTTATTAGTGGAAGTAGCTTACACTCCTGTGCCTGGGGGGCTACTCTTCCTTTGCATGAAAACTGTGGTAACTTCTTCTGGGGCAGGTATCTTGTAAGGGTGTGCTCTAGGTGTCAGTTACATGGTATGAGCCAAGAAAAAATAGTTTATACTCCAAAGAATTATAAGATTGTGCTAATAATTTTCAGCAGAACCCTGGGGAATATATGTAGGAGGATGGAAAATAACACAAGACAAGCAAAATGCATTTATATGTTTGCATTATTTAGTAAATACTAAATAACCTGAATGTAATAAATTGGATTTATGCACCTAGAAGTGGTTTTAATATCTTACTTGGCTGGTTCACTGAAACTGGGATTTAATGGCTATGTTTAATGAGAATGAGCTGTTAGTGCTTCCCCTGAATTGATGAGCAGGAAGGAATTCAAAGCTTATAGAGATGGGGATTTTGGAATGGAATAATGTGTGATCTATACAGCCACCCACCAAGACAACCCGGAAGATACTCCCTTCACTATGCATTGTCAAAGGCATTACTAGGGATAGCATTCTTATCCTTGAAAATCTCTGGTTCCTCCTCTTAGTTAGCGAGATAAGACAATGAGAGATACAGCAGTTGAGACGGACTCCTGATTTCAATGAAGATAATAGGATTCCCAGAGTGGCAGAGACAAAGGGGCAACACTTAACTGCCAAAGACAAGATGAACATGTTTGCCATCAAAGATAGCAGAGATATGCAGGTATTCACAATGGCATTCAGGGATCTCTGACAATGATACAGTGTTTCTAGGAATGAAACAGATGGGAGGCCTACAAGGATACAATTTAAACCACGTAATAGAAAAAACCCTAGCTCTGATAACCAAAAATCCAATGTGAGGGCGCCTGGGTGGCTCAGCTGGTTGAGCGACTGCCTTCGGCTCAGGTCATGATCCTGGAGTCCCGGGATCGAGTCCCGCATCGGGCTCCCTGCTCGGCAGGGAGTCTGCTTCTCCCTCTGACCCTCCCCCCTCTCATGTGCTCTCTCTCATTCTCTCTCTCTCAAATAAATAAATAAAATCTTAAAAAAAAAAAATCACCAACGGATGTCCCAGTAGTACTGTTATTGATAAGATCTGAAACATCCTAAACACAGATCTATGGAAGAATATAAGGATCCATGTAAGGCAGGGCACCTGGGTGGCTCAGTTGGTTAAGCAACTGCCTTCGGCTCAGGTCATGATCTTGGAGTCCCGGGATCGAGTCCCGCATCGCGCTCCCTGCTCCGCGGGGAGCCTGCTTCTCCCTCTGACCCTCCCCCCTCTCATGTGCTCTCTGTCTCTGTCATTCTCTCTGTCTCAAACAAATAAATAAAATCTTTAAAAAAAAAAAAAAGAATGCTTTAAAAAAAAAAAAAACCAATGTGAGTCAGCACAATGCTAAATCATGACCTTTCACTCACTCTCCATAACAAAGGCCATTCAAAGACAGAATCTCTGAAGTGAAAAGGAATCTGGATCTCCCTGTGGAAGGACCCTGCAACAACTCCACTTGGTATATAATTATTCCTTCAAGCCTTTTCCAAAGGGAACTGTGGCCAGTTACTAGAATGACAGCATATGGGAAAAAGTAAATATCAAGACTTTCTGGGGATTACTGAACATGGTGAATTGTCAGTAATTTCTTGGGGGCCCAAAATGCTACTGTACCCCAGGAGTCAAAGTGGTGGTTTATAGTGGTAAGGTAATAAATAGAATTTTAGCCAAAATCTAAATGATAGCGGACTCATGCAATCCAGAGAAGAATCCCACAAAAATTCATGGACCTATGACTTCACTGAAATTTCTAGGGGTATGAGTATCCTTGCTAAGGTGAAAAGTGAGTTACTATATCTCTCACTACCTATCATGAGAAAATAGGTACAACACATGGTCAGTTTTTATGGATTTAGGAGGCAACAGATACCACATCTGAATGTGTTATTTTGATCCATCTACCAAGTCACCAGTAAATTTGCCAAATTTGAGGAAGAGAAGATTCCACAACAAGTTCAGACTGCAGTGAAAACTGCTTTTCCACTATGGCCTTCTGAATGGGCAGATCTAATTACACGTAAAGTGTCTTTGGCAAATAAAGATGCTATATGGAGTCTTTTATTAGTGCAAATAGGAGAATCCCAAAAACCATAATTTCTGCACAACTCTGTTTCTTCTGCAGATGATTATTCTCCTTTTTAAAAAACAGCTCTGGCTTGCTACTGGGCTGTGGTAGAGACTAAGAAAGCCTATCTATTTCACATCAGTTGGTCGTGCAATCTGAGCTTACTATCATGAATGGTGTCTGATTTTTTTTTATTTTAATCTGCATTTTATTTTTTTATTATTATGTTATGTTAATCACCATACATTACATCATTAGTTTTTGATGTAGTGTTCCATGATTCATTGTTTGCCTATAACACCCAGTGCTTCATGCAGAACGTGCCCTCTTTAATACCCATCACCAGGCTAACCCATCCTCCCACCCCCCTCCCCTCTAGAACCCTCAGTTTGTTTTTCAAAGTCCATCGTCTCTCATGGTTCATCTCCCCCTCCGATTTCCCCCCCTTCATTCTTCCCCTCCTGCTATCTTCTTCTTTTTTTTTTCTTAACATATAATGTATTATTTGTTTCAGAGGTACAGATCTGAGATTCAACAGTCTTGCACAATTCACAGCGCTTACCATAGCACATACACTCCCCAGTGTCTATCACCCAGCCACCCCATCCTTCCCACCCCACCCCCCACTCCAGCAACCCTCAGTTTGTTTCCTAAGATTAAGAATTCCTCATATCAGTGAGGTCATATGATACATGTCTTTCTCTGATTGACTTATATTGCTCAACATAACACTCTCCAGTTCCATCCACGTCATTGCAAATGGCAAGATTTCGTTCCTTTTGATGGCTGCATAATATTCCATGGTATATATATACCACATCTTCTTTATCCAATGAATGGTGTCTGATTGACCAAACCATAAGTGTTGGGCATGTTTGACAGCAATTTATCACCAAAGAGAAGGAGTATAAAAGAGACTGAGTTCACCCAGGTATAGAAGATAGAAGTTGCATGAACAGGTGGCTCAGACTCTTTCAGCAATGATTCACGCTACATTTCTTCTCCCTCAATTTGATGCCTATAGCCTCACAGAGAGGTCCATAAACCTTCCCTGCACATAATGCTTTTGCCAGCACCACAATTTGCAGACATGTAGACTATGATATTTTGCAAAATGTTGGTCCTGATTATTTACTGTGATAGTATTCCAAACAGTGTTTCTTCTGATCAAGTAAATCTTTCAAAGCTCAGTAGTGTTATAAATGAGCTCATGCCCATGAATCACTACTCTTTTCTCTTTGCTTGTTATGCCTCTATATTTATTTATACTTTCACTTTTTTTTCTTCCTCTCTTTCCCTTACTATTTTATATACAAGATTTTGCAGGTCAACTTTAAAATGTAATCTTTAGCACTGACCAAGTGGTCCTAAATATTTCCCCTAGTTTGACTAAACTTTAGACAGCTTTTTTTTCTGACTATACCCCCCTACTTTCCATTTCTTAAGGCATTTATGTTAGAAAATTTATTACTGTAAATTATTTTCCTGCCCCTTTCACATGTATACATATTTTAAAAACTTTTTGCAGTTTTGCAACCCAGGAATGTGTTTCTAAAGGATCTAGGAGCCATCCTTTTGAAATGTAATCATCAAGGAATATAGCACCCCCATCTCCCAGTCTCTGTAGGAGAATAGAAGCTTAATTTAACATTCATTTGAGCTGTTGCAGTAGTCACCTAATGGTTTTCACTCATCTCTTTCAAAGTCATCCTCATCTCTTGCCCCTGAATATTCTATTTAATAAAGAAATATGGGCATGTCACTTCTTTTCTACTACCCTTAAATTGTTCTCATAACCTAAGGTGATACTTCTCAAACTCAGGCATGCCTATTACCACACATACAGAGATGTACCAAGGGAAATTAAAAGCATTGACATGGCACATCTTTCTAGACCACCAATTTTATTCAAATATTTTTGGAAGTAATTTAATAGGCAAGTACTTTTTAAAGTATTACTATATTAGTAAGTAGGCATGTAATGAAGTAGAATCCAAAAGTCAACCATGATATTTTAGACTAACTGATGAAATATCAACGCAGGATTATAGCAGTCTCTGTTGTTAGGTGTACTTCAGGGAGAAAGTAAGAAGCACCAATGGACAGAATAAAATCCAAGCTCTATAATATTACACAGATTGCTGTCTGTGACTTGTCTTCTACCTATCCCAATCTCTTCTCCCAAAACACTATCTCTTTAAATCTACCTCTTAGACATTTAGAATTGCTTTTTCTTCTACAAATGGCACATATTTATATAGCTTCATGTTACCATTGCACATTTTCCCCTCACTTAAATTGTTCTCCTTGTGCCCCCATGCACCAAGAAGCTTCTTCCAAACTCATTATCTATTCATCCTTTAATATGAAATTTATCTGTCATCTTCCTGTTTCCTTGACCCATTGGAAAACTAAGAGGATCCCTCCTCTTTGTCCACTACTACAACTGTACTTGCCATATTTTATTAAAATTATCCACTTACATATTTATCTACTTATTTAAACAGTAAATTTTTGGCCACATGTCATCCATGTGCTATTCAACTATATATCCTTAGCACCTACCATTATGTCTGTCACATGGTTAATATTCCAAAAATCCTGCTTGAACTAATAATGAACTCCATAACCAAGCACTGTATTAGATGCTTTCACACATTTAAACCAGAGTTTGATGATAATATCCTTATTTTTAAAATTAAGAATCCAAGGCTCTCAGCATCAATGACCTTACCGTAAACCATGCATTCTCACTGGCCCTGAAAATGTCTCCAAGGGGATGAAAATTAGTCCTTAGGGAGAGGAATATATCTTACTGATGATAAGGGCTCCCCACCTGACAAAACATTATTGCCATTCAGTTGTCTTAAGTATCACACAAGTACCAATGACATCAAATTCATGAAACATGCACAAAATGTATATAAGATCAAAACTACAGATCTACTGTAAATAGATGGCTGTGATTAGAGGACTTTCTCTAGATTGGTTTTGTTTAATCTTAAAGTCATATCATGAGGAACTGTACATGTCTATTGTCTTCCATTGGCCTCCTTATGAATGTTATTTGATGCTCAGTGCTTTTGTGTGTGACATAGACTTTGAAAATAAATAACTGTACATATATTATTATTTAATTTCACAAATGTTATTCAACCAAACATTATTTTCCCAGTATAGGAAAGAAAAATGTTGACAATATCTGAATGAATATCTAACAGCTAGTTAAAAGTTCTTTTCTTACGTCAAGCAAAGTCAAATGTTACGTTCACTAAAAAATAATTCTAGGAGATTATTTTTTATTATTATTATGTTATGTTAATCACCATACATTACATCATTAGTTTTTGATGTAGTGTTCCATGATTCATTGTTTGCGTATAACACCCAGTGCTTCATGCAGAACGTGCCCTCCCTAATACCCATCACCAGGCTAACCCATCCTCCCACTCCCCTCCCCTCTAGAACCCTCAGTTTGTTTTTCAGAGTCCATTGTCTCTCATGCTTTGTCTCCCCCTCCGATTTCCCCCCCTTCACTCTTCCCTCCTGCTATCTTTTTCTTTTTTTTTTTTTAACATATAATGTATTATTTGTTTCAGAGGTACAGATCTGTGATTCAACAGTCTTACACAATTCACAGCATTCACCATAGCACATACCCTCCCCAGTGTCTATCACCCAGTCACCCCATCCCTCCCACCCCCCCCAACTCCAGCAACCCTCAGTTTGTTTCCTGCAATTAAGAATTCCTCATATCAGTGAGGTCATATGATACATGTCTTTCTCTGATTGACTTATTTCGCTCAGCATAACACTCTCCAGTTCCAACCATGTCGTTGCAAATGGCAAGATCTCATTCCTTTTGATGGCTGCATAATATTCCATCATATATATACCACTTCTTCTTTATCCATTCATCTGTCGATGGACATCTTGGCTCTTTCCACAGTTTGGCTATTGTGGACATTGCTGCTATAAACATTGGGGTGCACATACCCCTTTGGATCCCTACATTTGTATCTTTGGGGTAAATACCCAGTAGTGCAATTGCTGGATCATATGGTAGCTCTATTTTCAACTTTTTAAAGAACATTCTAGGAGATTATTTTTGATTGTTTTACTCTTCCTGGAAAAGAAACTGTTTTGCATGATTTTACTAAAATTGGATTACATTATTATTAGTAGTAGTATATATTTATACAAATTGCTAATTTACACATACAATTTGATACATTATAATTTATATAAGTAAATAAGTTACATTAAAAGTCACTCAACAAATATAGTTAGAAATTTAAATGTAACTTTTAAATTTTTAAATTTTCTTATAACTTAAAAATGTTATTTAGTTATTCTCAACTCTGTATTGAATAGAATGAGGCTTCTGTTTACTCTTTTTACATATGAAGTACAGATATACATACAGTATATAAACAAATATACAGTATTTCTGGCGTTATTAAAATTTCATGGAGGAGTAATTAGGAAAACATGTCAAAAAAGCCTTCTTAGTGGGGCAATAATGAAAAACTGGGCCGACAAAAAGAGTCTTAAATTACACAGTCAAGAAGTGTGGAAGCCAGAATTCAATCCTATTTTATAGCTGTAAATCCTTTTTTAAATCTCATCCCAGCTGGCTCCTGGCAATCAGAAATCTGATGGAAAAGTCATTCTACCACAAAACCATGTTGATTTTTTTACCTCTGCCTAGGGCCCCCAGTGCCCTCTTAATAGCCTATGATTCCCTGCTCAGTAGAAAAGCATTTTCTCTGCAGACATCCTGGGAAATGCTCTTCTCAAGACCAAATACATTGCAAATCACAACCGACCTAGAGCTTGACTTAAAATTCTGCAATGTGCTCTCTGGCCATCTGTGCCAAATAGGAGCTAATTAAAAAACAGTTTAAATAAAGTAAGTCCATACTAAAAGGGGGGTTACCTACAGGTGGGCCAATTCACTCTTCTAATTAGTGTCTAGACCTGGCAGGCTGCCCATTCAGCATGCATCAGAAGACATTCACCAACCACGTAGGTGAACATACCTGACTTCGACCTTGCAAAACAAACAAACAATAAGCTTTATTCCTTATACAGAGACCAGCAATGCCCTCCTATTCATCTTCCCCACTTCCAAAAGTTTTAGTGTTTTAGAGATCCCTAATAGCTTTTCAAAAGGAAACTAACATGTCTTAGACCCCATTTGATAATTCTATCATGACTTACACAAAACCAGGAAAATGCAATATAGAACAATTTACCCCTTTGTAAATTGAAGCTAAAATCACTAAGCAATAAGATGCCATCCAGTCAACACAATGTGAGAGACTCATAAAATAAAATAGCAAATTGCAGTCTGGGCATTTCAGAAAGCTGAAACTAACATGAAGAGTGAGAAACCAAAGTCTGTAGAGAGGATTTGACCAATCTGGTCAAATTTTATAAAGTTACTCTAATGTTCTGATTGCAATTACCCTGGCAAGTAAAGATTTATAATGGGTCCTCTGAAACAGAGCCCCCAGGAAACTACATGTTGAAGACACATTGTTTTAAATTAACCATGTCTGTATTTCCTGGAAGAAGTAAGAAAGTAGACTGAAGAAAATAATTAAGAGTTGGCTACATACAACCTCTACTGTAGTAGGATTAACTAGGAAAACAATGTACTACAATGTGATTTCCACCCAAAGACTTTCTTCACAATAATATAGCAGAGGTAGAAATATGTTTCTTTTTTTTTTTTTAAAGATTTTTTTTATTTATTTGACAGAGAGAGAGAGAGCGAGAACAGGAACACAAGCAGGGGGAGTGGGAGAGGGAGAAGCAGGCTTCCTGCTGAGCAGGGAGCCCGATGTGGGACTCGATCCCAGGACCCTGGGATCATGACCTGAGCCGAAGGCAGACGCTTAACGACTGAGCCACCCAGGCGCCCGAAATATAAGTGTTTCAAGACAGTTCATGACATCCCTCACTTTGAAGTTGTTTTACTCTTCATACACATTTTAACTTTGGCTTTTAGACACTTCTAGGCTCTTTGTATAGAAGAATAATATGTAGTTCCTCACAACTCACAACTAAATGGCATATAAAGCCATATAAGTCAATAACTACAATAAACTTTAAAAAGTGCTATAAAAAGAGGCATATGCAAAGTGTTTTCAGAGTAAAAAGCAGTTAAGGACTGAACATTCAGGAAAGTTGCATAAGGTTTCACAGAGGAAGTGACATTTGAACTTAATCTTGTAAAATGAATGAATAAATTTTTCCAGATGAATATTCTAGGAAGAATATTTCTGCTAGAGGTTTGCCATTATAAAAATAATGAATGTGTGTAGAACAATTTGAAAACAAGTCTGTCTCTGTGGGTAATAAATGAAGCTAAAGAGGTAATTTGAGGATTAGATTACAAAGAACTGAAGTGAACCAAATATAGGTATATAAGATTTCACTTAAAATCTGAATTAATCCATAATGATATAAATAAATAGAGGAGACAAATATCTCATGCAGAAAAGCTCCAAAAATATTGTGTAGATAATATATAATAAATCTACATAATATGCCATGTTGATAAGTATGTATCCTTGATACAATGTAAGAATGACAATGGCCATTTGGGCATGTGTGTGGCACAGTCAGTTAAGCAACTGACTCTTGCTTTTGGCTCAGGTCATGATCTGAGGGTCATGGAAGCCCCACCAAGGACTGTACTCAGCAGAGAGTCTGCTTGAGATTGAGAATCTCTCTCTCTCTCTGTCCTTCCCCTGCCTTGTGCTCTCTCTCTCTTTTTCTCAAATAAACAAATAAATCTTTTTAAAAAAAGAAAATGGCACTTTATCTGTGATCTTTCTCCCAAAAAAAACCATGATCTCAGTCTAATTAGAAAAAAACAAGACAAATCTCATTTGAGGGATACATTATAAAATATCTGACCAATAATTCTCTTAACTGTCAAGATCATTAAGAACAGGTTTGAATAATTTTCTGCATCTATTGAGATGTTCATAGGGCTTTTATCTCATATTGTTAATGTGATGTATCATGTTGATTTGCAAATATTGAACTATGCTTGCAACCCAGGAATAAATCCCACTTGATTATGGTGAATATTTTTTAATGTATTGTTGAATGAGGTTTGCTAATTTTTTGTTGAAAATTTTTGCATCTATGTTCATATGGGATATTGACCTGTAGTTCTCTTTTTTTTGGCGGGGGGGGGGGGGTTGTCTGGTTTTGGTATCAGGATAATTCTAGCTTTGTAGAATGAATTTGGAAGCTTTTCTTCCTCTTCTATTTTTTGGAATAATTTGAGAAAAATAGGTATTAACTTTTCTGTAAATGTTTGGTAGAGTTCACTTGAAGCCATCTAGTCACAGACTTTTGTTTGTTGGGAGGGTTTTTTTGTTTTGTTTTGTTTTTACTACTGATTCAATTTTGTTCTTAATAATCAATCTGTTCAGACTTTCAATTTCCTCTTGATTCAGTTTTGGAAAATTTTATGTTTCTAGGAATTTATTTGTTCTTCTTGTCCAATTTGTTGACATATAATCATTTGTAGTCTCTTATAATCCTTTGTATTTCTGTGATGTTGATTGTTACTTCACCTCTTTGATTTCTGATTTTATTTATTGAGTCTTCTCTTTGTCTTTTCATAAATCTAGCTAAAGTTTTGTCAGGTTTATATTTTCAAAGAACCAGCTCTTGGTTTCATTGATCTTTTTTTTTTTTTTTTTAGTTTTTTTTTTTTTTTTTTTTCCTTTTAATTTTATTTTTTCTTTTTTTTTTTTTTTTTAAGTATCTGTTTTTTTTTTTTTTTTTTTTTTTTTTTTTTTTTTTAGTTTATATTTCATTCGTTTTCACTCTGAACTTTATTATTCCCTTCCTTCTACTGGTTTGAGGCTTTGTTTGTTCTTCTTATTCTAGTTGTTTTAGAAGCAAGATTAAATTGTTTATTTGAAATTATTCTTAGTTCTTGAGGTAGATCTGTATTGCTATAAACCTCCCTCTTAGAACTGCTTTTGCTGCATCCCAAAGATTTGGATCATTGTGTTTTCATTTTTCTTTGTCTCCATGTAGACATCCATTTTTATCACCAACGTCCACTCATGATAAAAACTCTCAACAAAGTGTGTTTAGAGAAAACATATCTAAACATAATAAAGGTCATATATGACAAACCCATGGCTAACATCATACTCAATAGTGAAAAACCAAAAGTTTTTTCTCTAAGATCAGAATCAAGACAAGGATGTCTACTCTCACCAATTTTATTTAACATAGTACAAGAACTCTTAGCCACAAAGATAAGAAGAAATAAAATAAAAGTCTTCCAGTTTGGTAGGCAAGAAGTAAAACTGTCACTATTTGCAAATGACATACCATATATAGAAAATTCTAAAGATTCCACCAAAAAAACTACTAGAACTAATAAATGATTTCAGTGAAGTTGCAGGATTTGAAATTAATATACAGAAATCTAGTGGATTTCTATACACTAATAACAAAATAGCAAAAAGAGAAATTAAGGGGCGCCTGGGTGCCTCAGTTGGTTAAGCAACTGCCTTCGGCTCAGGTCATGATCCCAGGGTCCTGGGATCGAGTTCCACATTGGGCTCCCGGCTCAGCGGGAAGTCTGCTTCTCCCTCTCCCACTCCCCCTGCTTGTGTTCCTGCTCTCGCTGTCTCTGTCTCTGTCAAATAAATAAATAAAATCTTAAAAAAAAAAAAAGAGAAATTAAGAAAACAATCCCATTTGCAATTCTACCAAAAAGAATAAAATACATAAGAATAAATTTAATCAACCATGTGAAAGGCTGTTATTCTGAAAACTGTAAAACATTAATGAAAGAAATTTAGTATAACATAAACAAATGGAAAGATATACCATGCTTATGAATTGAAAGAATTAATATTGCTAAAATGTTCATACTACCCAAAGATATTGACAGATTCAATGGAATTCCTATCAAAATGCCAAAAGCATTGTTTTTGAAGAACTAGAACAAATAATCTTAAAATTTGTATGGAACCACAAAAAATTCCTGAACAGCCAAAGAAATCTTAAGAAAGATGAACGAAACTACAGGTATCACAATCTGAGATTTCAAGATATACTACAAAGCTACACTAATCAAAATGGTATGATGCTGGCACAAAAATAGACACAGATCATTAGAATAGGATAGTGAGTCCAGAAATAAACCCTTGTTTATATGGTCAATTAATCTATGACAAAGGAGGCAAGTATAATGGGTAAAAGACAGTTTCTTCAATAAACGGTGCTGGGAAAATTGGACAGCTATATGCAAAAGAATGAAACTGGACCGCTTTATTACACCATACACAAAAATAAACTCAAAATGGGTTAAAAACTTAAGCGTGAGGAGGGAAACCATAAAACTCCCGAAAGAAAGGACAGGCAGTAATCTTTTGGACATTGGCCTTAGCGGATTAATATCCAAAATACATAAAGAACTTATATAACTCAACACCAAAAGAGAGAGAGAGAAGAAGGAGAAGAAGGAGGAGAAGGAGAAGAAGAAGGAGATTAAAAAATGGGCAGATGACCTGAATAGACATTTTTCCAAAGAAGACATACAGATGGCCAAAAGACAAGTGAAAAGATGTTCAACATCACTAATCATCAGGGAAATGCAAAGTAAAACAACCATGAAATATTGCCTTACACCTCTTAGAATGGCTAGAATAAAAAAGACAAGAAATAGCAAGTGTTGATGATGATATGGAGAAAAGAGAACCCTTATGCACTGTTGGTGGGAATGTAAATGAGTGCAACCACTATGGAAAACAGTATGGAGGTTCCCCAAATAATTAAAAAGAGAAATACCAAATGAGCCAATAATTTTACTACTGGGTATTCACCCAAAGAAAATGAAAACACCAATTTGAAAAGATATGCGCACCACAATGTTTATTGCGCTATTATTTACAATAGCCAAGTTATAGAAGCAACCTAAGTTTGCATGGATAGATAAATGGATAAAGTTATAAAATAAGCCACTGGGATGAAGAATACAACATAGGGAATATATAGTCAATAATAATGTAATAACATTGTATGGTGACAGATAGTAACTACACTTGTCACAGGGAACATAGAATAATGTGCAGAATTGTCAAATTACTATGTTGTGCATCTGAAATTAATGTAATATTGTATGTAAAATATTTTTCCATACCTAAGAGAAGCCTAAGGAGACATGACAACTAAATACAATTTGGTATTATGGATGGAATCATGGAACAGAAAAAGTAATTAGGTAAAAACTAAGAAAAACTGAATGAATTATGGACTTTAGTTAATAATAATATGCCAATATTTATTCATCTATTATAACAAATGTACCATACTAATATAACATCATAATTATAGGAGAAAATGGGTGTAGGGTTTATGGAAAATGCTGTAGGATCTTCACAATCTTTTAGCCTAAAAAATAAAATTTATTTTTCTTTTTTTTTTAAGATTTTATTTATTTATTTGAGAGAGAGCGAATGAGAGAGAGCACATGAGAGGGGTTAGGGTCAGAGGGAGAAGCAGACTCCCTGCTGAGCAGGGAGCCCGATGCGGGACTCGATCCAGGGACTCCAGGATCATGACCTGAGCCGAAGGCAGTTGCTTAACCAACTGAGCCACCCAGGTGCCCAAAATTTATTTTTCAAGTATGAATTGAACAGGGTTTCACATCAAACAACTATGTAGGAAAAAATTATTTGGTCAAAATAGTTAAACCATTCAGTGTAGTAGATCTAAGCAAATATAAGACTTCGTGATCTTTCATGGTTATATTATTCTCATATTCATTCTAAATGTATAAATCCACCCTCTAAAGACTATCAAAATCTTTTGTTAATGATGTGTAGCCTTAGTCATTTCTCATGCTATCTTTCTAATTAGTGTAATTTCTAAGACAAGGTAAATTAAAACAGGCAAAGCCTGCCAATGACAGTCTAGTGTCACAAAGTTAAAATCTGGAAAGGTTAAAACCAGGAGTCAGATCATCTGACAGTGCACCTATAAATTAACAGTGGGACAGGTGATTCATAATTGTGGCCATTTCCTTAGATGATATAGATGTGTGAATACATCATCAATAAGTGAACAGTTTCAGTTTCACTTTTAGAAGTATCTCAGACTAATTTGTCAGTTGTACATAGATGACAAACATATATCCTGTGTTTGGGAGAATAGTTTCAAAATCAAATATTTTCTTCTATTGGTTCCACAAATCACTAAAGTATTCCAAAAAATTAATATTTCAGAATCTAATTGATATATTTCAAACTGGCATTTTCACCTGAAGTAGCATAACATTCTTTGATAGACCAAAAATCTTATTTAGAAAACCTAAAGGAAGAGTCACTGTACTAGAACTGCACTCTTGAAACTTAAACTTTTGGCCTAGTTTCTTTTAAGAAATAAACAAGCAAAAAATATTTCATGGTGAAATAGCCCTCACACAGAAAAAAATACATTAAATATAAATGTTCACATTAATACATTATTATAATTACCAACAGGAAACCACTACCGAGGTCAAGAAATTTAGAACATCAACAGCGTTGCTGAGGTCCTAAGCATGATCTTCTTGCTCCCAAAAGTCTTTTATGTTGATCAACTCCTCTATTTTTTAGAGTTACAATACCTATATGTGTGTGTAAGGATGTAGATTAGCATTTTTATGGTATGTATTATGCCTCATTGTTTTTCTTGTAATTCTTCTAAAATATTTTGTCTGTAGGATTCAGCTCTGTAGAACATACTGTTCAGTGCATCTGCAGTTTATTACTTTAATTGCCATATAGTGTTACATTATATGAAAATACTACAGCTCATTTAATAATTCTACTGTTCAAGGATGTATGGGTTGTTTGCAAATTGAGGGTAATTATGAATACTTCATCTATTCTTGTGCATATTTTTTAAAGATTTTACTTATTTATTTGAGAGAGAGAGATTGGACGAGTCAGGGAGGGGCAGTGGGAGAGGGACATTGGGCTGATCATGGAGCCCAATGTGGGGTTTGATTCCAGGACCCTGAAATCATGACCTAAGCCAAAGTCAGATGCTTAACCAACTTATGCATATTTTTAATCCATGTGTTTATGTATTTCTATTGGCTATATACCTAGAAGTGCAATTTCTGGGTTATAGATATGCTTACATCCAATTTTAGTAGATAACATAAACTATTTTCCAAAGTAGTTGTACCTATTTATAACATCAGTACTGTTTGTGGTAATTCTTGTTGATTTACATCTTTGTCAACATTTATTATTATCTTTTTCATTTTAGCCATTCTGATCATTGTGTACTGGTATCATATTCTGATTTTAATTTGCATTTTCCTAACAATTACTGAAAATGAGCAGTTTCCTTTGACTATGTTTTGAATTGACTGTTCATTTTCTTACACATTTCTCTACTGATATTTACCAGTTTTCTTCTCATTAATTTGTAGGAATTCTGGATTAGAGTTCTTTGACAGTTATATATGTTACAAATATTTTCTCCCCCTACATGGCTTGCATTTTTACTCACTCAATAAATAATATTTAGTAAACAGAAGTCCTCAACTTTCCCATAGTCAAATTTGTCAGTCTTCTAATTTATCAGTCTTCTCCTTTATGGTTAGTGCTTTATGTGTTCTGTTTAAGAAAAATTTTTCCTACCACAAGATCATGGATATATTCTTCATTCATATTCTAAAAACTGTTTTGCCTTTAAAGATTGGAATTGATTTTTGTATATAGTGGGAGATATAAATCAAGTTTCAATTTCTTCCAAGTGTTTATCCATCATTCCAGTATTTTTATTGAAAATGTAGTCCCTTCCATACTACTCTGCAGTCCAATCTGTGTCATAAATCAGGTGTCCATATGGAATGAATCTAATTCTGGGGGATCTCTCTTCTATTATTCTTTTCTTCCTCTCATGTGAGTATGAGGCTATCTTATTTTTTGTAGCTTTTTCTTAAGACTTGATATCAGAGGGGCACCTGGGTGGCTCAGTCATTAAGTGTCTGCCTTCAGCTCAGGTCACAATCCCAGAGTCCTGGGATTGAGCCCCACATTGGGCTCCCTGCTCTGCGGGAAGCCTACTTCTCCCTCTTCCACTCTCCCTGCTTGTGTTCCCTCTCTCGCTGTGTCTCTCTCTGTCAAATAAATAAATAAAATCTTAAAAAAAAGACTTGATATCAGAATAAGCACCTTATCTTTTTTCAGACCCAAGCTAGGATTGTTGTTTTTTTTTTTTAAGATTTTATTTATTTGAGAGAGAGAGAGCACATGAGAGGGGGGAGGGTCAGAGGGAGAAGCAGGCTCCCTGCCGAGCAGGGAGCCCGATGCGGGACTCGATCCAGGGACTCCAGGATCATGACCTGAGCCGAAGGCAGTCGCTTAACCAACTGAGCCACCCAGGCGCACCCGTCTGATAAATTTAAAGCAAGCATTAGTTTACTTAAAAATAATTTCAAAATTATAAACCTAGTAGGAGTTGGGGGTAGAGTGACAAACACAACATAGTTCCTTGCTCTTAAGATGAATATAGTCTAGTAATGAAAACAAATAATTAAACATTATGATTGTCTTTTTCTAATATTTTATAATGTCTAATAGAATTGCCTAATTCTTCCAGAACAAAGAATAAAAATAACCATCAACCATTATTCCTCTTTGAATATAAATATAAATATGCATGCTTCTGATTTCAATCCTAAAGCACAGTGTTGACATTTAATGTGAGATATAAATATGAACACATTTTAAACATAAAATAATGTGCTTATTTTGGTCCACCACTGTTTCTTCTTTTGTTGAAATATTAAATTTTACCAAATAATTTTTCACATGCTTTTTAAACAAAACTTTTGTTTAATTAATATGGTCATTGCATTCTTAGATATTCTAATATCAAACCATCCTCCTTAGCTGAAACAAACCTCACATCATTTTGTTTTTTAAAGATGTATTTACTTATTTGAGAGAGGAATAGGGAGGGGCAGTGGGAAAGGGAGAGACAGTCTTAAGCAGACTTCCTGCTGAGCACAGAGCCCCACATGGGCCCGGATCACATGACCCTGAGATCATGACCTAAGCCAAAACCAAGAGTTGGTTGCTTAACCAACTACACCACCCGGGTGCCCCCTCACATTGGTTTTTGATGTTTTAATGGACTACGGTTTTAAATTACCAATGTTTTGACATTTTTGTATAAATATTTACACACACAATTTATTATTTGTGCTGCATTTGTTATTTTTAAGAACACCATGATGTGGTGTTTACAAGAGAATGAATCTCGTTGATCTTAAAAGAAATAATTTGGCACAGAAAAGTCATTTTAATAGAGACAGGAGGGTCTTTTAGATAACTTTCTCACTGTCACACCTGGATATTTATCTTTCTAATTTTACTTCATTTTAAAGTTAATTATAATAATTTATAGTTTCTAGGGATGGTGTATACAGTCCAAAGAACAGTGAATTGACAGTGATTAATAACTAAATACAAGAGAAAAAAACAGGAGCAAATAAGTCTTCCAGGAGCTGAAAAAGGGAAAGATGTGAAGTAACAAACCAAGAAATAATCTAAGGAAAATTTTTTTCTCACTATAAAACAAAGTATAACAGTAATAACTAATACTTTTAGATACTTAGAGCCAATTTTATGTGCTGGGTGCTGTTCAAAGTAGGGTAGCCATTTACTATTGTTTAGGTGGTATACTGCAAAATTGCAGGGACAGCATTTACACTGCAGTCTATGTGAATGGTACTTCTGGAGTTGCTTAGTGTAAAACCTGAGTGCCAGACACAGTGGCTTTCACTGAAGCACTTTATAGATTAACATATGTAACCCTCAGAACAATCCTAAATAGTAAATAGCATTATTTTATCACTTTACAGATAAGGAAACAGAGGTAGAGAGAGATTAAGTCCCTTGTCTAAGATTCCACAGCGAGAAGGGGTAGAGCCAGGCTTCAGTCCAGCTCCAGTGCACCACACTACTACACAGAAAATAAAGTTTTGTTGAATTAAACTAATCAGTACAGAATTACAAACACACTTTTCTATAGGGGAAGAGGAAAGGAAGAAATCAATTCAAGCAAGGTGAGGGAACTACTCAGTGAAGGAGATAATATAAAACTATCTTGAAGGAATGAGTGGAATTAGGTGAAAAGTCAGGGGAAGTGTTCTTCAGATGGTGGGAATAGTGGTAACAAAGCATGACCACATCCTCTTTTACCTATAAGAGTGTGTGACTGAAAGAAATGTGCAAAACAAAATGGGAATTACTGTAATCTACGGGTAGCTGAGTAAACTTGGAAGCATTGCATATATAAAAGTAATTTGTACAAAGGGTTGCAGAAATCTCAGAAAAAAATAGAAACATCATGTGGGATTAGGCATATAACAAGCTCTCTCCAGGATTTTAAAGAATTGTGGAATGAAATGTATGTCAGGAAAGAAAATGAGACTTCCACTCAGCTCCGCAGGAGATATATGATCTCTACTAAGCTGTTATCTGCAAGTCTTTATAGACACATATGTCCAAGTTACAAAGAAGTGAGCAAATTTATCCTGTCTTTTAAGATTAAAATGTTTTAAATTTTATTCATTTATTCATTCAAAAGCCCATTCCACATGTGGTTGTAATCTTGGCTTTTTTTTTTTTTAAAGATTTTTTTTTTATTTATTTGACAGAGAGAGACACAGCGAGAGAGGGAACACAAGCAGAGGGAGTGGGAGAGGGAGAAGCAGGCTTCCCGCTGAGCAGGGAGCCCGATGCGGGGCTCGATCCCAGGACCCCGGGATCATGACCAGAGCCGAAGGCAGACGCTTAACAACTGAGCCACCCAGGCGCCCCTGTAATCTTGGCTTTTTAGTGGAATTTTACCTTCTCCAATTTACCTCTAGTTCCAACTTTCTACTTCTACTGAAATATCAATGCCTGATGTCACTCTGTATTTTTGTAATCCAGGCATCTTAGTTCTTTACCAAGCTACATTGCCTTGTATGCTAATGTGTTAATGCCTTTAACCCCCCAAAGTATCCACAGTCTCCAGAATACATAGACAATAGACTTCACTGAAAGCTTGAGGAACAGGAAGTATGTACATCACTGAGTGTGTAGCTTGGAAATTTTCCAGTTCGTTCTCACATATCCACCATAGTAGACATCTTCCTCCTGGAAAATTTTCAGAAAGTCTTCTTTTCTATTTGATCTTCATTTTCCTGTTCCTTGAGATCTCTTTCCCTCATTCTTCTCCATTCTATTCCATCTCTCTTCTCTAGCACATTTACCATCATTCCTGAAATTCCATATCATTGGTGAAGCAGAGAAATTTAGTTTCCTCTTGGTTGTGTGCCAAATGTGGTTCATAATCAAAAGCCTCATTAAATTATATACCTAAAACATGGTAGTTCTCTTTCTGAGAAATACTTAGTATTATCAGATTTTTTAATATTTTTTTATTTGAATGAGTACAAACTAGAGTCTCATTTTGGTTTTGATTTGTAATTTCCCTGATCACCAAAAACAATATATTTTTTATGTACTGTAAAATTATTTTATATTTTATTGCATTTTGGTTTCAATTCAAGAGCTTTTTGTGCCACTAGACAAGGGCATGTATTTGACATGGACAGTAAAATCTAAACGCAAAAGGAATTTATATTTTGTCTGAGAGTTTGTAAAACGTCACTCACAACATCACTGAATTTCAGTGTTTTTTATATATAAATATGCCATAATTAGTCTTATTTCTGTGATGTGCATAAACATTTAAGTTGAGAATAAACTTTCTACTTCATCAGTCAAAATGATCATTTAGATGATTAATTATATACATAGATATCTTAATTACAAAGCTTTATACATGGTTCAAAGATTCCACTTGAACTTTTAAAATCAGTTATTTTGGAAATTTCAAGTTGATGCAAAACCATAATTAAAGCTTAACATTGATTATAAAATAAAGGTATACAAATATGTGTATATATTTATAGTACACATTTCAATGCTATTGAAAGAATATTGAAATCAGTCAATTATGCTGTGACACAGAGCTCTTCGTTGTAGAGATTATATGATTTGACCACAGAACCCTAAGTCAGAAAATAAAATAAAATATATGAAATAGAATAATGTCATCAAAATGCAATAGATTTTAATAAAGGAAAGTTACAGTCAAAAAGAACACAGGGAGAATAGACCTAATTTTTGGTTAACACGGAACCATAACTTCCAATAGTTCTCTGTTGCTTAAAAAGCAAAGCATAATTTCCTTAGCTTGGTATTCAGATTCCCCATAGTCTTGCCCACAAACACATCTTCAACTATGTCTAACAGGTCTCTCACTCCAGTTTCTATTTTACTCAATATTCAGTGAATGCCTTTGTGGTTTCGGGTCTTCTTGGCTCTGCTTATAAAAAATTCCTTACCTGTTTAACAGGATTTTGGCTGAGTTAGAGATTAAATTCTATATAAGAATGATGTGTAGGGGCGCCTGGGTGGCTCAGTCGTTGAGTGTCTGCCTTCAGCTCAGGTCATGATCCCGGGATCCTGGGATCAAGCCCCACATCGGGCTCCCTTCTCCGCGGGAAGCCTGCTTCTCCCTCTCCCACTCCCCCTGCTTGTGTTCCCTCTCTCACTGTCTCTCTCTGTCAAATAAATAAATAAAATCTTTAAAAAAGAAAAAAAGAAAAAAAAAAGAATGTGTGTAAACTGAGGCTACAATTTTTCCAGCAGATATTGATAATAAGTAAAAACTGGCTCCATTTCTCAATTATTATGAATAGTGCTGATTTGAGCACTCATGTACAAATTCTTGTGTGTACATATGTTTTCATTTCTCTTGTATATGTATCTCGTTGTGGAATTGCTGGTTCATGTAGTAACTACCAGATCGATTATCCCAGTGAGTGTGAAGTGGTGTCATTATAGTTTTGATTTGCATTTTCCTATTGATTAATTGAGCATTTGTGTCTTATGTATGCATATCTCTTTCAAGAAAAAGCTATTCAAATCTTTTCATTTTTCATTTTTCAATTATATCTTTTCATTTTTATAATGTAAGAGTTCTTTATGTATTCTAAGTACTAGTCTGTTATCAGAAATATGATTTGTAAATATTTTCTCACTTTCAGTGGATTGTTTTTTCACCTTGTTGATAGTGTCTACTGAAGAAGAAAATTAATTTGATGAAATTCAGTTTCTTTTTTTCTTTTGTGTTTTGTACTTATGGAGTCATATCTAAAAGACTATTGTGTAATCTAAGTTCATGAAGATTTTTTTCCTAGTTTTTCTTCTGTTTTATAATTTTAGCTGTCACATTTAGATCTTTGACATATTTTGAGTTAATTTTTGCATATGGTGTGAGGTAGGAGTCCAAATTCATTCTTTTGAACATATATATCCATAGACATTGATCTATGTGTATCTGTATGCCAGCACCACAACTTCTAATTACTATAAATATATAGCATGTTTTGAAATCTGAAAACATAAGTCCTCCAACTTTGTTCTTTTTAAATTCCAGTATAATTAACATAGAGTATTATGATAGTTTCATATGTACAATATAGTGATTCAACAATTCTGGTATATTCTTAATCTCCTTCACCTGTTTCAACCATGCACCCACCCATCTCCCCTCTGGTAACCATCAGTTTGTTCTCTATAGTTAACAGTCTGTTTTTTGGTTTGCCTCTTTTTTTCTTTGTTCATTTGTGTTTTGGGGGTGTTTGGGGGGGGGGTTTAGATTTATTTATTTATTTGAGAGAGAGAGCGCACGTGCATGAGCAGGGGAGGGACAGAGAGAGAGGAAGAGGGAGAGAATCTCCAGTAGACTCCCCACTGAGCATGGAGCATGACATGGGGCTCCATCTCATGACACAGATCATGACTCAGGACAAAATCAAGAGTTGGTCACTTAACTGACTGAGCCACCCAGGCACCCCTGTTCATTTGCTTTGTTTCTTAAATTCCACATATTAGTGAAATCATATTGTGTTTGTCTTTCTCAGATTTCACTTAGCAATATACCCTCTAGATCCATCCATGTTGTTGCAAATGGCAAGATTTCATTCTTTTCTATGGCTGAATAATATTCCACTGTATGTATATACACCCTTATTCTTTAGCCATTCATCAATTGATGGACATGGGCTGCTTACATAATTTGGCTATTGTAAATAATGCTGCAATAAACATAAGGGTGCATGTATCCCTTTGAATTAGTGTTTTTGTATTCTTTGGGTAAATACCTAGTAGTGCAATTGCTGGGTGATAGGGTAGTTCTGTTTTTAACTTTTTGTGAACCTCCGTACTATTTTCCATAGTGGTTGCACCAGTCTGCATTTCCACAAACAGTGCATGAGTGTTACTTTTTCTCCACATCCTCACCAACAGCCATTATTTCTTGTGTTGTTGTTAGCCATTCTGACAGGTGTGAGGTGATATCTCATTGTAGTTTTGATTTGCATTTCCATGATGGTAAGTGATGATGAGCATCTTTTCATGTGTCTGTTGGCCATCTGTATGTCTTCTCTGGAGATATTTCTGTTCATGTCTTTTGCCCATTTTTATTTACTTATTTTGTTATTATTTTTTCAGGTTTTTATTTAAATTCTAGTTAGTTAGCGTATAGTGTAATATGGGTTTCAGGAGTAGAATTTATTGATTCATCACTTACATATAACAGCCAGTGCTCATCACAACAAGTGCCCTCCTTAATACCCATCACCCATTTATCCCATCCTCCACCCACCTCCCCTCCATCAACACTCAGTTTGTTCTCTGTAGTTAAGAGTCTCTTATGCTTTGCCTTCATCTCTTTTTTCCCCTCTTCCCCTAGTTCATCTGTTTTATTTCTTAAATTCCACATATGAGTGAAATAATATGGTATTTGTCTTTCTCTGACTGATTCGTTTCGCTTAGCATTAATACACTCTAACTCTATCCACATCATTGCAAATGGCAAGAGTTCATTCTTTTTGATGGCTGAGTAATATTCCATAGTGTGTGTGTGTGTGTGTGTGTGTGTGTGTGTGTGTATTTCATATCTTCTTTACCATATCTTCTTTATCCATTCATTAGCTGATGGACATGTGGGCTCTTTCTATAGTTTGGTTATTATTGATAATGCTGCTATAAACATCAGGGTGCATGTGTCCCTTTTAATCAGTACTTTTGTATCCTTTGGGTAAATACCTAGTAGTTCAATTGCTGGTTGTAGGATAGTCTTATTTTTAACTTTTTGAGGAAACTCTATACTGTTTTTCAGAGTTCTTCTGCCCATTTTTAAATTGGATTACTTGGTTTTTGGCTGTTGAGTTGTACAGGTTCTTTATATATTTTGGATACTAACCCTATATTGGATATGTCATTTGCAAATATCTTCTCCCATTCAGTAGGTTGTCTTTTATTTTTGTTTACTGTTTCCTTCTCTGTGCAGAAGCTTTTTATTTTGATGTAGTCCCCACATTTTATTTTTGCCAACTTTGTTCTTTTTCACAATTGTTTTGACTAGTTAGGATCCCTTGCATTTTCATGTCACTATTAAGATAGGCTTGCCCATTTCTGCAAAAATGGAAGTTGGAATTTTGATAAGGATTGCACTGAACCCGTATATTAATTTGGAGAGTTTTACCATTTTAATAGCATTGAATCTTCCAATTTATAAATACAAGATGTCTTACCATTTTTTTAGGCCTTATTGAATTTCTTGCAATGATGCTCTGTAGTTTTCCATGTACTGAAAGTACACTTTGTACTTTTTGTTAAATTTATTACTAAGTATATATTTCACTTTGATGCACTGGTAAATACAACTGTTCCCTTAAATTCATTTTTGGATTATTTATAAGTAATGTATAGAAACATTAATTTTGAATACTGATCTTATATTTTGAAATCTTGCAGAACTAATTTATTAACACTAAAGTTTTTTTGTGGACTCCTTAGGATTTTCAATTTATACAACTATATCATTTGCAAACAGAAATCATTCTAGTTTCTAATTTTCATTTAGAATGAATTTTATTCCATTTCCTTGTCTAACTGCCTGGCTAAAACTTTAACTACAGTGTTGAATAGAATTCCTGAGAATGAACATTCTTGTCCTGTTCCTAATCTTAGGGGGAAAGTATTTAGTCCTTCACCATTAATATCATATTAGCTATGTTTTGTTTTGTATTTTGTAAATACCTTGTCTAATGTTGAGAAAATTCAATTCTTAGTTTGTTGAGTGTTTTTATCATGATACAGTGTTGGATTTTGTCAAATGCTTTCACTGTATTCAAAAATTATGTAGTTTTCATCCTTTATTCTATTAATATGGTATGTTACATTGACTGATTCTTGTGTGTTGCACAAACTTTGCATCCTAGGATAAACTCCAATTGATCATGTTAATATATTAGCTTACTTTGACTGCTGAAACAAATTACCACACACTTATTGGCTTAAAAATATCAAAGATATATGATCTTGTAATTCGATAGATTAGAGGTTCAACATGAGTCTCACTGGGTTAAAAGCAATGTATCGGCAGAATTGTATTTCTTTCTGGAGGCTCTAGGGGAGAATTTGTTTACTCACACTTTCCATTTTCTAAAGGCTGCCCATATTCTCTGGCTCATGGCACCCTTCTTCCCTCTATTAGCCAAAACAGTAGGTAGAATTATTGACTCTTGACTTTGCTTCTGTGATCACACCTCTTTCTCTGACCCTTGTCTTCAGCCTCCTCCACCTCCTCCTCCTTCCTCCTCCTCTTCCTCCTCCTCCTCCTCCCCTTCTTCTTCTTCTTCTTCTTCTTCTTCTTCTTCTCTTCTTCTCCTTCTTCTCCTTCTCCTTCTTCTTCTTCTTCTTCTTCTTCTTCTTCTTCTTCTTCTTCTTCT
>NC_058413.1:75069680-75125804 GCF_002201575.2 Neomonachus schauinslandi | reverse complement strand
CTTCTTCTTCTTCTTCTTCTTCTTCTTCTTCTTCTTCTTCTTCTTCTTCTTCTTCTTCTTCTTCTTCTTCTTCCTCTTCCTCTTCCTCTTCCTCTTCCTCTTCCTTCTTTCTTCTCCTTCTTCATCTTCGTCTTCTTCTTCTTCGTCTTCTTCTTCTTCATCTTCTTCTTCTCTTTTTGGACCCTTGTGATAATCAGTTTTACTTGGATAATCTAAGACAACCTCTCTTTTTTAAGGTATTAAGGTGCTTTAATTAGCAATTTTGATTCTATTTGCAACCTTATTTCCTTCACCATGTAGCCTAACATATTTAAGACTCCAGGGATTAGAATGTGGATATCTTTGGAAGCCATTATTCTAACTACCATGGCAAATGATCCTTTTGGGATGTTGCTGGAATCAGTTTGCTAGTATTTTGTTGATTTTTACATCTATATTCACAACAATTATTGGTCTGTAGTTTTCTTGTAATGTCATTGTCTGGATTTAGTATTAGTGCCATACTATCCTCACAGAAAGAGGAGGAAAATATTCTCTCTTCCTTTGTTTTTTTTTAAAGAGTTTGAGAAGGATTAGTGTCAATTCTTTAAATACTTGATACAATTTGCCAATGAAGACACCTGGTCCTGGGATGTTTTTATAGAAAGTTTTCTGACTACTGCTTTAATCTTTTTACTTGTTATTGGTCAAGTCACGTTTTTTGAGACTATATCCATAGTTTGTGTCTTTCTAGGAATGTATTCATTTCATCTACATTATCTAATTTGTTGGCATACGATTTTAATATTACCCTTTTTTTTTTTCCTGTAAGGTTGGGGGTAATAATCCCCCTTTTTACTGATTTCAGCAATATAATACCACTTTCTCTCCTTGGCCAGTCTAACTAAAAGTTTGTTGATTTTGCTGATCTTTTCAAAGAACCAACTTTTGGTTTTTTTTCTAATCTACTTACTATTTTGTTTTGTTTTGTTTTGTTTCTTTCCTCTATTTCATTTCTTTCCACTCAGATTTTTATTATTTCCTTTTTTTCTGCTTGATTTGGGTAGAGGTGGAAGGTTAAGGTTTTGATTTATGATTTTTCTTTTTTTAAATATAGGTGTCTAATGCTATAAATTCATCTCTCATCATTGCTGCAGCTGCATCTTATAAATTTTGGTATGTTGTGTTTTTGTTTTCATTCATTTAAGAGTATTTTTTAACTTCCCTGTGGTTTCTTCTATGTCTTATTGATTATTTGCTCTTGTTTATTCTCCATATATTTGTGAATTTTCTAAAATACCTTCTGGGTTTTTTTACTTCTAATTTCATTTAATATTTGTTAGAGAACATAATTTGTATTGTTTCAATCCTTTTACATTCATTGAGACATTATAATGGCCTAACATATAATATTACCTCGAGAATATTCCATGTGCCCTTGAAAAGTTTGTTGGTGGTGGTTGAAGTATTCTATAGATGTCTATTAGATCTAGGTGGTATATACTGTCATATGAGCCTTTTAATTCCTTGTTGATCTTCTATCTAGTTGTTCTATCCCGAAAGTGGGTATTGAAATCTTCAACTATTCTTACTGCTGAATTGTCTATTTATTCCTTCAGTTCTGTCAGTTTTTACTCTACTTAAGACTCTATTGTTTGTGTATCTGCTTATAATTGTTATATCTTCTTGACAGATTGACACATTTATCACTACAAAATGTCTTTCATTGTCTCTGGTAACGAGATTTGTTTTAAAATCTATTTTGATGGGGCGCCTGGGTGGCTCAGTCGTTAAGCATCTGCCTTCGGCTCAGGTCATGATTCCAGGTCCTGAGCCCTGCATCGGGCTCCCTGCTCCACGGGAAGTCTGCTTCTCCCTCTCCCACTCCCCCTGCTTGTGTTCCCTCTCTCGCTGTGTCTCTCTCTCTGTCAAATAAATAAATAAAATCTTTTTAAAAAAAAATAAATAAATAAATAAAATCTATTTTGACTAATGTTAGTATAAACACTCCAGCTCTCTTTGGGCTACTATTTTCATAGTATATCTCTTCTTAATTCTTTTTCTTTCAACCCATTTGTGTCTTTGAATATAAAGTGTTTCCCTTGATTTTCATGGCTGACAATTTCTCCCACAGGGGTTAGGCAGAGCATAGTGAGTGAGTGCCCAGCTTCTCCAGCCATTCAGGACATTGCCTATGTGGCCCGTTTTTTTCTCATCTCTTTTAAAAATACTGAGGTGATTGGCATGACCCAAGGGATGGAAGAGTTTGGGAGCACAGCAACAGGGCTTGGAACTAATTAAAAGGCTGTGGATTGCCAGAGTAATCCTAAGTAAAAAAAACAAAGCTAGAAGCATCACACTTCCCAATTTCAAACTATATTGCAAAGTTATAGTAATCAAAACAGTATGCTACTACATACCACAGACACACAGACCAATGGAACATAATTGAAAGCTCAGAAATAAACCCACATGTTAGAGTCAAGCAACATTTGGCAAGTGCACCAAGAACGCAAAATGGGAAAAGGTTAGTCTCTTCAACCAATGGTGAGAAATCATTCTCATACATTTGTTCTTTAGATATCATTTTCTTTAGGTTTTTTTTTTTTTACATATTTAAAATAGCTAAATTAAAGTCTTTGTCTAATAAATTCACATGTGGGCTTTCTCAGTGATATTTCCATAAGCATTTCATAGAACTTAACTTCTTTTTTTCCTCTCCAGGAACATTCTTTTTTGTTTCTTCTCATAACTTTTGCTGAAAAGTGGGCATTTTAAATAACATAATGTGGCCATTTTGCAAATCACTTAGTTTTTCTCCCCAGGGATTTTGTTGTTTTTGTTGCTGTTTATGTTGTTATTACTGCTGATGGTTATTTGTTTGGTAACTTTCCTAAACTGAGTCTGTAAAGTTTGTGTTCTTTGTAAGGTGTTACTGAAGTCTCTGCTTAGCTGGCTTAATAATCACCTAATGATTGAACATAGATTTCTTTAAATGCCTGTAACCACTGAGTTCCCAGATTTTCCCAAAGGGCTTTGTTGTCTGTTGAGGCTTGCCTTTACACATCTGTCTTAGCTGTCACTTCCTGTTTCTACAGAATCTCCAGGTCAGCCATAGGTAAGAGTGCAGGGCCTTCTCAGGCCTTTCCTAAGCATGCACAGACTCATGTATAAAGACAGTTCTAAGCATGTGAGAGGACTTCTAGATTCCCATGACTTTTCAAAGATTCTCTAGATATATCCAGAAGCTTTTCCTTTTAAGTATTTTGATCAGTTTGCCATTTGCCCCAGTAGTTATCACAGCCTCAGGCAATTGCCACTAAATACTGTTTACACTGAATAAACTCTGAGTCAGATCAAATAAGACAAATCTTCTGAGAGGGACTGTCCAGGGAACTGTCATACAGGTAATAACGACAGGTGAGAATAGGGCTTTGGAGGAGCTCCAACCCTATACACATTCTCCAGTGGCTGCTAGACTGCTTTTCAACATGACTACAGGACTGTTGGTTTTCAAGAGCTAAGAAGAGAAGGATGATAGGGTAAGTTAAAACATCACAAAGCTAATTGTCCTTATCAAGACTTAATCATTTTTCTTCAGTAAATATTCACAAGACTGTTGCGGATTTTGGTTAACTTTGAGTTCTGGACGTTTTGATTTTTATCAATTTTTTCCAGGGTTCTCATTGCTTTTATGAAGGAGAAATTTTCCAAAGGTTTTTTGTTTGTTTGTTTTGTTTTTTGAGAGAGAGAGTGGGAATGGGGAGGAGGGGCAGAGGGAGAAAGAGAGAGAGAATCTTAAGCAGGTTCCATGTCCAGGGCTCAAACTCATGACCCTGAGATGATGACCTGAGCCAAAATCCAGAGTCTAATGCTCAGCTGACTGAGCCATACACATCCCCAATTTTCAGAGGGTTTTACACCACCATTCCTATTGATGTCACTCATTGTTTTTTATAGAGATACTAGATGCTGGTACTCTGTAGTATGACATTTTAATCTTAAGAAACTCTTAGGTAAATTTTTCATGAAATCTTATAATGAGTATATGGAATTGTGGGCTGGATAATAGTACAATTAGGCAGATTCATACATAACTTAATATGACCAATGAATTGATTAACACGTTGATTTAAAACTGGAAGGAGGTCTCCTGTGGTTCAGTTTTTGGTTTTATCTCATTCAGCTTCTGAACAATTTGGATAAATTTAAATAAATATATTAGATTTTCAAGTCAAATTTTCAAAAATAATTTTTTTAAAGATTTTATTTATTTATTTGAGAGAGAGAAAGCACATGAGAGGGGGTAGGGTCAGAGGGAGAAGCAGACTCCCTGCTGAGCAGGGAGCCCGATGCAGAACTCGATCCTGGGACTCCAGGATCATGATCTGAGCCGAAGGCAGTCTCTTTAACCAACTGAGCCACCCAGGCACCCTCAAAAATAATTTTAGATAAAGTATCTTTTTTTTTAAAGATTTTATTTCTTTATTTGAGAGAGAGAATGAGAGACAGAGAGCACGAGAGGGAAGAGGGTCAGAGGGAGAAGCAGACCCCCCGCTGCGCAGGGAGCCCGATGCGGGACTCGATCCCGGGACTCCAGGATCATGACCTGAGCCGAAGGCAGTCGCTTAACCAACTGAGCCACCCAGGCGCCCTAGATAAGGTATCTTACTTTTAAAATATTTTGATAGGCTGAAACACTGAGCAAAAATATTTAAATATTTTTAAATATGTTGATAGGCTGAAACAGTAACATGGCCCTGTATAAATTCTGTATTTATCTTTTAAAATTAATTGCATTTTGTTTATTAGAAGGAAAAAGTTAATGGTGATCTGTAGTATAAAAGGAAGAAGAGAGAAAAAGAAAGAAGGAAGAAAAGAAAACTAGTAGGTTTAGCTGACCATTGAAATGCTATGTGTTAAACAATAGAGTAAGCTTATGACTGGTACACCCATATATACATACAATTGCTCTCAGAAATAATAATTATTAATTCAAAAGATATTTCTTAAACACATGATATGTGTAATCTACTCGGTTAGATACTGTAGACACAAAGATTTATGGGAAAAGTACGGGCTTTGCCCTCAGTGAAATCCCTAATAGAGATAAATGAAAACAAATCATAAAACAATGTAGTAAGTGTTACATAGCAAATAAGCACAAAGTGGTCAGGGAACACTCAAACAGAAGAATTAATTCTGTTCAGAGGAGAAGTTTGATGAGTAAGTACACTTTGAACAGGCATACAAAGGTTTGGAGAGTTTCCCAGGGACTGGTGGCTTGTATTAAGCATTTAGTATGTTGCTGGGGTAAAAAATCATAATAAAACAGGCATTTCTTGGCTTTGAAGATCACAATCTAGTGAGACACTTACTACCAGAAGGAAGAGCTCCCTAACTTCCTTCAAGTGAAAATTAGCTGAAAGATCTTAGTAATTAAGTTGGCAAAAGCACCTCTGCAGATGACTTCCCTCAGTTTCACAGTGGTGAAAAGTAAAACTTCAATTCATGCTGTAACAATTTCTATGGAAATATATTTGGGTGAATTAGAGATGAACAAAAAAGATTAGAGTCATATGCAACTACTCATAAAACTCTAATACAAAGCACAATCATCAGACTTTTAATTAAGGCTTTGAAAGTAGTTCTACCTCAATAATGTGCTAGATTCCTCTGAACTTATTACACAAGCATTTTTTCATTGAATTGCTACAGCAACTCTAAGCACTGAACAAGATTTATAATATCACAGATTGGATGACAGATAATGGCAAAAGCTAAAGATAATAAATAATTATTGGTACCATCTGGACTCTTTGAAAAACATCCTTTTAAAGAGTGCATTTCAGAATCCTACAAAAATAGAATTTGTGCAAAGAACATAAAAATGTTAAATTTAAATTAGATGGGAGAAAGGATACTAAGAATTCACAGGGAGGAATATAGATCTAATTTAGAAGCAATTGACACAAACTTATTTGTAAAACAGGATAGTTTTTCAGATAAGCATTTATACAAGTAGATTAAATGTTCTATTAATCTCTTCATATCAAAGATAACAAATGTCACCTAATCTGAGTCATGGTGTCATTCTGATAGTTTTTCCACTTTACAACTGAGAAGTTTGGTTACTATTGACATTGGTACACATATATTCAATGTGAAAAAATATATAGTAATTGCATATGCGTTTGGTCTATTCTATTCAGGTCTTTCTGCATCAATAGAGAGTTAATCATATAAAAATGTTAGTAGATGGCTTTATAAAGATATTAGGCATGTGTTTTCTTGGTGTCCAGTTCTTTTCTGAGGAGAGAGGAAAAACAGTCCAAAATACCTATACACACCTATATCAGGGTTTCTCACAGAAGCAACTTACAAAAAGAAATATATAGTGATTAACATAACATAAAAAAAAAAAGAAATGCCAAGGAGAAGAGTTTTAAGGGAGGTAGTTGCAGCAAGCCACACATTAATATTTGCCAAGTGCCTGTTGTGGGGTGTCCCAATTGGATCGGGGGCCAGCAGTGTGGATGGTGAAAGAATTCACTGGAGGCAGAACAAAAGAGATAGTTTATTGACTACAGTAGGCAAGGGAACAGTGGGCAAGACAGCAAAGGAGAGACTGTCTGCATGAGGTGGTGGTGAGGGGCCACAGTTATAGGACAGAGTGGGGTCTTATGGAATTTTCCCTTTTTTGGTTATCTTAGGAACTGTGCCTGGTTATAACTGGTCAGTAAGGGCCTATGGCTATTTCGAGGTGGGTCGCTTAATGAGCCTGTTTGTGTCAGCTCGGTGGTCCCTGTGGGTCCTTTTGCTTTGCTCAAGTTTCCATTGCTCAAGCCTGTTGCCTAAAAGCAGCCTCTACACGTGTAAAATACAACACACACATTTTACACATAGCCCTTTGCATGCACCTTGTTTTATTTAATTCACAATGAATGCTCAAAGATGATTATTGTCATTTTCCACATAAGAAAACTGAGTTAAATGACTTACCCAAACTCAAATCTCTCTGCACTATTTCCATCATATCACACAACTAATGAAAATCTAGAGCAGTAGTTAAATTGAATTGTTGAAAAGAGAGGATCTAGAGCAGATTGAAAGCTAAAGAGATGTGAATAATATCAACATGGAACAATCAGAACATGTTTTACTGGGTGAGAAGCTAAGATTCAGGAAAACTCATTTTAAAAGTGCTTAGCATTCTCCCAATAACAAGACTTTAAAATAGGAGGACTATGCAGAATGTTGCCATTACCATATGTTGGCAAATTTGTTATCTAATAAATCCCTCTTTATTTCTCAGATTTGCTGCTGCAATTTAGTAAAAGCCTTCATTGCAGTAGCTTGAAGATGTCAACTCTTGAAGAAGTAAAACTACTTTTACCTTTTTAAATGATAAAATTATTGCTACTTTGCTAGCCATTGATCACTGTTGCTACTATGTGTTTACAACCAACAACTTATTTGCCCATCACTAACATACCAAAACATTTTTCATTCATTCACAGTTCGCTTCAAACCATTGAGCAAAAATTGTTTGTCACCAATGAGGAAGTAATGTTGAAGAAATTAGCAGACCTGCCTGTGAGTTTGAGGTCAGTGATAGGTGTGTTTCACCAGGAATATAGATATGCCTTGCTCTGAGATAAGTCAGATTTTGATTTTCCATAACTTGATTATTTATATGCAGACAAATCTCAAGTATGTACATGCACACACCATGTATCCAGCCCAAATTACCAGAAGCTTAACAAACATTATCTCTATTTATCTAATCTGTCTGATATGTCTATCTCTATCTATCTAATGTTTTACAAGAAGGACAAACTCAGTATGCTAAAACTGAGTTTCCTTTCTTTCCTTTCTTTCTATCCTACCCTACTGCAAACACCCTGCCCTCTTAGTGACTGGCACTAGTAAGGGCACAAATCTAAAATCTATCCTTGACTACACCTCCCCCTCTCCCTGAACTCTGCACCTCTAACCCCCTGTTCCACTTATGTCAATTCCTTATTCTAATCCCAAAGGATCTCTTCAGTCTGTCTATTTCTTACTCCATTACTGCACTAGCCTGGCCATCATTATATCTTGATGGACTTTTGAACAACTTCCTGCCAGTTTTTCCAACTTCAACTGATCTTTTAAAAAGTTAATATATTATGTGTTTGCTTATGCATCTTATTTACCAGACTCCTAGAGAAGGAATACAATCTCTGATATGCCTCTGCCTCCACAGCACTTAGAACATGGTGAATACTCAGTTAATTTTTGTTAATGAATAAACCAATATTCATTCACTATTTTTTTAACTTGCACTTGAGTGATCAAGTACAATATACCCAATGTAAAGGGTATATCTAAACACCATTAAAATGTTCCTTACTCATCTCCCACATATATACTATCTTACACTTAATTTTAGTATTTTTTATTACCAGTCTAAGATGTAATAATAGAATGCACTGTCCACTACCTAGCTATCAAACTGCATGAAACTCAACTTTGGCGTTGCTTTTTTTATAGATTAGCAAGATAGATGTTGGTTCTGCTGGATTAATTACCAATATTCAAAGAAAATTACATTTTTTTCATTGTTCTTGCGTTAGTACCAATTATGATATATGTTGCGAAAACAGTGGAAATTGAAGTGGGAAACACACCTTTAAAATGTGTCTGTCCAGGGGCACCTGGGTGGCTCTGTCGGTTAAGCATCTACCTTTGGCTCAAGTCATGATATCAGGGTCCTGGGATCGAGCTCCGCGTCAGGCTCTCTGCTCAGCAGGGAGCCTGCTTCTCCCTCTCCCTCTGCAGCTCCCCCTACTTGTACTCTCTCTCTCTGTCTGTCATATAAATAAATAAAATCTTTAAAAAATAAAAAATAAAATGTGTCTGTCCAGAAACATATCTGTAAATCCCTTCAGACAGCTGTGTGTGTGTGTGTGTGTGTGTCTTCTCCTGTATATATGTCAGTAAGTATCTCACATAATTTTCTTAATACATGCCCTTCCCCACATAGGTGAGTTGTTCAAAACTATCTTCTGAACTTACAATTTTGCCATGACTTAGTAATCAGTACTGCACTTACCTCCTGCTACAAACAACTGTAAAACAGGACAAAATATATAAGGCAAACTCTTACTATATTTTTTCTTTGTTGACATTTGCACCAATAAGAATAAAAGGTGGGTAAAACTTCTCACAACTTAACATCGGTCACAGCGCCAATGCAGTACAAATAGCACTGTATTCACTGCCACACGTTCACAGCATATTGTTATTATTACTATTATTATTATTGACATGTATTTTAATTCTACTTAATGTCCTTGATAAAGCATTATAATTTCTTAATTTTATTAAATGTTGATGCTGCATAGCTATTTTATTAATAGTCTCTGTATACCAATAAAGCACTTTTGCTACATACCAAAATACAATAGTTGTTTCAATAAAAAACATTTATCCAATAATTCAAGCTGTGTGCAGGCCTAATTTATTTTTTTCCATGAACACTAGTTTTACCTGAAAGATGACTAACCAAAAAAGATGATTGGCTATTCAGATTTGGATACTTTGAAAAACTTAATACAGCAATCCTGTCTCTTTAAGAAAACTACTACTTATGGCCAATGAGAAAATTTTAGCTTTAAAGTAAAAATTGTAATTTTTGAAATCTTGTATCTGCCTCCATGAGTATGACAACTTCTCACATGTAATGAGGTAATGATTTTTCTTGTCGTAGGATGAATGTAAATTTCTGATAAGGTATAAGAAAATGTGTCAACACTTAGAATATCTTCATAACTCATGAATCAATATTTTCCAAATTATCGATACGTGATATTACAAAATCCTGTATGGGGAAAACTATAAGACAGACAAATGGATTTTAATATATCCAAAACCAAAAGGTTGTGGGTATAGCTTTAGATTACACACTATAACTAATTTCTAAGAAACTACCACTTGTTGATTTTGTGTTAGTATCAAAGGGAAATATTTATAATTATCTGAAAAAAACTATTACAATTCTCAACACTTTTTTCAATTAGCCAACATATAGGACAACATTAGTTTCAGATGTAGAGTTCAGTAATTCATCAGGGGAATATAGTTAAGAGTCTCTCATGGTTTATCTCCCTCTCTGATTTCTTCCCATTCTGTTCTCCCTCCCTTAACCTATGATCCTCTATGCTATTTCTTATATTCCACATATGAATGAAACCATATGATAATTGTCTTTCTCTGCTTGACTTATTTTGCTCAGCATAATACCCTCCAGTTCCATCCATGCCTTTGTAAATGGTAAAATTTCATCCTTTTTAATGGCTGAGTAATATTCGTGTGTGTGTGTGTGTGTGTGTGTAATCTTTATCCATTCATTTGTCAATGGACATCTTGGCTCTTTCCATAGTTTGGCTATTGTGGACTTTGCTGCTATAAACATTGGGGTACAGGTGCCTCTTCAGATCACTACATTTGTATCTTTGGGGTAAATACCCAGTAGTGCAATTACTGGGTTGTAGGGTAGCTCTATTTTTAACTACTTGAGGAACCTCCATACTGTTTTCCAGAGTGGCTGCACCAGCTTGCATTCCCACCAACAGTGTAAGAGGGTTCCCCTTTCTCCACATCCTCACCAACATCTGTCATTTCCTAACATTAATTTTAGCCATTCTGACTGGCATTGAGGTGGTATCTCACTGAGGTTTTGATTTGGATTTCCCTGATGCCGAGTGATATTGAGCACTTTTTCATGTGTCTGTTGGCCATTTGGATGTCTTCTTTGCAGAAATGTCTGTTCATGTCTTCTGCCCATTTCTTGGTTGGATTATTTGCTCTTTGGGTGTTGAGTTTGATAAGTTCTTTATAGATTTTGGATACTAGCCCTTTACCTGGTATGTCATTTGCAAATATCTTCTCCCATTCTGTTAGTTGTCTTTTGGTTTTGTTGACTGTTTCCTTTGCTGTGCAAAAACTTTTTATCTTGATGAAGTCCCAATAGTTCATTTTTGCCCTTGCTTCCCTTGCCTTTGGCGATGTTTCTAGGAAGAAGTTCCTGCAGCTGAGGTCAAAGAGGTTGCCGCCTCTGTTCTTCTCTAGGATTTTGATGGATTCCTCTCTCACATTTAGGTCTTTCATCTATTTTGAGTTTATCTTTGTGTATGGTGTAAGAGAGATGGTCCAGTTTCATTCTTCTACATGTGGCTGTCCAATTCTCCCAACATCATTTGTTGAGGAGACTGTCCTTTTTCCATCGCATATTCTTTCCAGCTTTGTTGAAGATGAGTTGACCATAGAGTTGAGGGTCCATTTCTGGGTTCTCTATTCTGTTCCATTGATCTAGTGTCTGTTTTTTTGTCAGTACCATACTGTCTTGATGATTACAGCTCTGTAATAGAGCTTGAAGTCTGGAATTGTGATGCCACCAGCTTTGGTTTTCTTTTTCAACATTCAACTGGCTATTTGGGGTCTTTCTGGTTCCATACAAATTTTAGAATTATTTGTTCCAGCTCTGTGCAAAATGTTGCTGGTATTTCTCAACACTTTTAAAACTACATTATCTGTGTGAGATACTTCACATACTATAACCAAAGCAAAAATGAATGCAAAATTAGATATGATAATCTAGCTGTCTTCTGTTAAGCCAAATACTAAAGAAGTTTCAAAAAAAAATAAAGCAGGTGCCTGGGTGGCTCAGTCGTTAAGCATCTGCCTTCGGCTCAGGTCATGGTCCCAGGGTCCTGGGATCGAGTCCCACATCGGGCTCCCTGCTCAGCGGGAAGCCTGCTTCTCCCTCTCCCACTCCCCCTGCTTGTGTTCCTGCTCTCACTATCTCTCTCTCTGTCAAATAAATAAATAAAATCTTTAAAATAAATAAATAAAGCAATGCCACTCTTTTCACTAAATTTTTGTTTTGGAAAATATAGTTATTTTCATAAAAATATGTTATTTATGTTAAAATTTAATTTATTTCTGTTTAATTCATTACTCTTATGTTAAATAGATTTATAAATAAATACTTCAAAATTTCTCCATTCTAATTTCTAATATCATACATAGAGATAGAGATAACCCACATAAACAAAAGCTTTGGAGCACTCAATAAATTTTAAGATGACAAAGGGGGTACTGAGACTAAAATATTTGATGACTGCTGCCCTAGGGTAAGGGTTATGTTTTGTAATTAATGATAAAATGGAAATATCTATTGTCTAATTAATAAAATCTCATTTTTTTGGAACTAAGAAATTTTAGCAAAAATTGTAATTGCTTTCTAGAACAAAACCCATTAACGTTTAAAAGAAGACAACATAATATAGACACATATCTTTTCATCTACAATATCCAGCAGATAATTGGAAAATATAAAATATTCTAAGAAGCAAAAAAAAAGGCTAGTAATCAAGAACAATGGCAGCAAGGAGCAGCTGGATGGCTCAGTCGGTTAAGCATCTGACTTCAGCTCAGGTCTTGATCAGGGTCCTGGGATCAAGCCCTACATTGGGCTCCCTGCTCAGCAGGGAGTCTGCTTGTCCCTTTCCCTCTCCTTCTGCCCCTCCCTCCACTTGTACGCTCTCTCTCTCAAGTAAATAAATAAATAAAATCTTTTAAAGAGAGAGAGAGAGAGAAATGGCAGCAACAGAAACAGACCCCAAGATGATTCATATGTTGGAATCAGAAGACAAGTACTTTATAAGAGTCATCTAAACATATTCAAGGATTAAGAAAAGTGATTCAAGGATTAAGAAAAGTGAACACAAAGGAAATATCAGCAGCATAATGGACACTGTAAAAAGAACCAAATGAAAGTCTATAGTGGAAAAACACAACATCATAAATTTAAAAATAGACTTAAGAGTAGATTGGAATTGGGGCACCTGGGTGGCTCAGTCGGTTAAGCGGCTGCCTTCGGCTCAGGTCATAATCACAGGGTCCTGGGATGGAGCCCCGCATCGGACTCCCTGTTCAGCAGAGAGCCTGCTTCTCCCTTTCCCTCTGCCTGCCGCTCTGCCTACTTGTGCTATCTCTCTGTCAAATAAATAAATTTAAAAAAAAAGTTATAAAAAAAAAAGAGTAGATTGGAATTGGCAGAAGAGAGGGTGAATGAATCTGAAATGAGTAGGTGAGTAGAAACCATCCACCCAGAGGAACAGAAAGGAGGGAGAAAAGGATAGAGACATAAAATGAACAGAGCTTCATTTTACACTATATCTCAGAGAAGGGTAAATAATAGAAAGTGGTTTAATTACTTGCAGTGGGGACACCTGGCTGGCTCAGTCCAAAGAGCATGCAACTCTTGATCTCAGGGTTGTGAGTTGGAGCCCCACATTGGGTGTAGAGATTACCTAAATAAAAACTTAAAAAAAAAAATTAGCAGCAATTGGAGTTTCAAAAGAAAAGGAGAGATAGAATGGAACAGGAAAAAAAATGTTGACATTTTATGGCCAAAATTTTCCAAATTTGGTAAAAATACAAGTATCTATACATCCTTTAAGCAGAAAGTCATATCTATGCAGGTCATATTCACATGACTGAAAACCAAAGGTGAACAGAACAAATCATAAAAGCATACAGAGTGGGGAAAATACAGATTACAATCGGGAGAGCAATGAAAAAATAACATGTGATTTCTTAAGGAGGGAATATGAAAAAGGAAGCCAAAATAAAACAAGTGGCATCTTTTAGCACCTGAAGAAGAAGATATCTGAGAGAGGATCCAAAAAGCACGAACCAGTTATAAACTGGACTTCATCCAAATTATAAGTGCTGTTCATTGAATACACCATTAATGAAGATAAAATGTAAGCCTCACACATGGAGAAAACATTTCCACTCATATATCTGACAGAATATGGAAAAAAAACTTCTATAAATCAATTATAAAAACACAACTCAATTTTTTAAATGGGCCAAAAATTTGACCAGACACCTAACAAAAGATGATATTCACCTTGTTTATAAGAATATTAGATTCTTAAAATTCACCATCAGGTAGATGCCAATTAAACCATAATGTGATACTACATTACATTCTCTATCATTGCTAAACTCAAAAATGCCCACCACCAAATGGTAAGGATGTGGAACAAGTGGAGTCTCATTTATCATTGATGAGAATATAAAGTGAAGTGGTACAATCGCTTTGAAAAACAATTTGGCAGCTTTGTATAAAGTTACATATATAGACATATCTATACTCTGTAATTCAAGGCATATAGTCCATGTTACCAAAAACTGGAAACATCTCAAATGTTCATCAACAGGAGTATGGACAAATGAATCATTGTATACTGATACAGTGGAATACTTAGCAATATAAATGAATCTCAAATCCATTACATTGATCAAAAGAAGCCAGACACAAGAGTACACACCATGTGATTTCATTTATGTAGTACAAGAGCAGGCAAAACTAATCTATGGTGAATGAAATGAGAATCATAAGGGAAAAAACTGTAACTGTGAGGAACAGATGTTAACTAAGCTTGTGGTAATCATTTTGCAGTACAAACATATATGAAATCATTATTTTGTACACCTTAAACATAGAATGCTGTTTGTCAGTTACATCTCAATAAAACTGGAAAAAATAGGTTCCCTATGGGGATCTAGGAAGTTTTCTATGGTGATAGATATGCTGTATCTAGACTGGAATACTTGTTACATAAGTATATCCATTCGTCAAAATCTACATAACATGTACTAAAAGTTGTTCTTTTACAGGGACTTGAAGTATGTTAATTCTACCTCAATAAAAAGAAAATTATCTTCCTGCAAGAAGCATCTTCTAGTTGATTCTACTTAACTCTAAATAAACAATCTGCAATTATGAGTCACTAATTCAATTCCTACTTCTACTGGAACCTAAATGTCTGCAGTTTAAATACCTGTTTCTTCATATATGAAATTGTACTATTCAAACACATGGGTTTATAGTATAACTTTCTCATATAAAATTTTATATGTACACACCGACTAAGTGTATTCAAAATTTGAATAACCCAGGTTGAATAATTAGACTGCTGGTATCAATCATGTCATATATTTTAATATATCCATAATACTTCCAAAAATAAGCTTTTCTAAGAAAATCAATAATGGGATCTGACATCAGATTATGTTTCATCTGTCTTTTACACAGCATCAAGATGACATTGTAAGAGGGGAAAGGAAGGATAAAAGAAACTTATCTACCAAGAATAAAAAGCCCAAAGAGGTGACTGAAGATAAAGTCTAGATTAGAGGAAGCAAGTACAAGAATAACACAGGTTTAGAAAACTAGATTTATAATGGGAGATAGTATTAAGAGTCACCACTTTAATAATATATGTTTTTTCCACACTTCTTACTCTGATTGCATGAAATATTTAGAAATATTCAAAAATTATGTTTTAATATTAGTATCAAAGAAGGTTTTTGGCTTTCTAAGAGACACTTGATGTAAGTGTATAACTCCGTAAATCTGTTTGCTTGCACAAAAATATTCATCATTGATGATATTAATTCCATGAGACTCAGTGTAATCCTAAATTATAATTTAGCCTTAGTTTTATTAGTATGCTCAGGACAGCATAAATAATCTTATTTACACATTTAATTCAAGTTTACATAACATGTAGAAAAAAATAAAATTTGAGACAGGAATGATAAATTATTATATATTTAGACACAGAATTGAAACAGATCTTCATGTTTTGAAATTTGGTTTGGGTTTTTTTTTGTTTTTGTTTTTGTTTTTTGCCTCTAAGTATATCCTATTTTTGAAGTGAGAAAAGTGTAATCTATATTCCTCCTTTTTGTAGCATTCCATTAACTATACACCTAGAATCTTATGAGCACAATTTTTTTTTAAATTCTAGTTAATTAACATACAATGTAATATTTAGGTTTCAGGTGTAGAATTTAGTGATTCATTACTTACATATCACACCCAGTGCTCATCACTAGTACCCTCCTTATACCCATCACCCATTTAGCCCCTCCCCCACCCACCTCCTTCCAGCAATAATGTTTGTTCTCTACAGCTGAGTCTTTTATGGTTTGCCTCCCTGTTTGTTTGTTTTTTCCTTCCCCTATGTTAATCTGTTTTGTTTCTTAAATTCTACATGAGTGAAATCATATGGTATTTGTCTTTCTCTGACTGACTTATTTTGCTTAGCATAATACACTCTAGCATCCATCCACATCCACATTGCAAATGGCATGAGCATAAAATTTTAAAATAGAACAATTAAAGAAGGAAAAAAAGAGGATTAACTTTGTCTCTTTTTGAACTTCCATAATAGAATCTTACAGTATGATCTCATTTGTTTATGCTTCTTTGCTCAACATTATATCTTCAACCATGATTTTATGAATCGGACCTATTGGTTTATTTCATTGCTGTGTTCATTGTGTTCTATTGAACAAATATGCTATACTTTATTTACCCATTCTCCTACTGATGGACTTTTGGGTTAATTCTAGTTTTTTCCTTCTACATTTAAGAATGCTATGAACATTCTAGTATTTTTTTTTTTTTTGGTACCCAAATATATGTATTTCTTTTGAGTCTATACCCGTTGTTAAACTATTTGGTCACAGTATATGCATTTGTTTAGTTTCATAAATAATGCTAAATAATTTTCCAAAATGATAATACCAATTTAGATAGAGCATGAGAGTTGAGTTTGCTTTACATCCTTGCCAACACTTGATATTATAAGTACTTTTTTAATTGTCACTTTAATTTGCATTTCCATGATGGACATGATATTGAGCATTATCTTACATATTTTTTTAGCCTTTTAAATATTTTATTTTATGAGTTTTGCCTATTCAAGTATCCTGGTCACTTTTCTACAGGCTATCTTGTCCTTTTCTTATTGATTTGTTGTTTTCTTAAATATTCTGGACATATGTTGTGTGTATATATGTATTGTTGTATGTACATAGACATATGTACATACATATGTGTGTATATATATACATATATATATGTATGTGTGTATATATATACATATATATGTTATATAATAATTTTCTTTACTGCAAATGTCATCTGCTACACTTGCCTCTTCAGTCTCTTACTGATGAACAGAAGTTCTTAATGTACTTCAACTTATCAAAATTTTCTTAATGATTAGTGTTTTCCTGTATTCTTTGTGAGAAACTTTTGATTATCACAAGTTAGCTTTTTTTAACATCACAAGACAGGAAAACTTCATTTTTTTTTTTTTACTTTTTACTTTTAGATCTAAAATCTCCCAAATATTGATTTACGTATATGGTATGAAGTAGAGTTAAAGATGTACATTTTCTATATGGATATATAGTTGATCCACCATCTTTAATTGATAAGACTGTCTTCCATCTTCTGTCCATTGGCACTTTTGTCACAAACCAATTGTTATCATATAACAATAACCAATAAAAATGTAATAATATAATATAATAATATAGCCAATCATTATTATAATGTGGCTCCCTTTTTAAACACTGTTATAATTTCTTTACATTTCCATATATTTTGAAATCAACTGGTCATTTAAAAAATTTACTTTTGATTTCTATTTTGATTGAATTTTGATAAAATAACTTAGGTACATTTAACATCTTTACAAAATTGATGCTTCCAAATCATGAACATGATTTATTTAGTCTTCTTTAATTCTTATTAGTATATGGTGTTGTTTTCTGTGTAGAGGGTCTGCATATCTTAAATTAGATTTTACACATTTAATATATTTTAGTGTGATTGTAAATGATAATTTAAATTATTTTAACTTTTAATTGTTTGAGCTTGCATATAGAAACACAATCACTTTTGGATATTGGCCCTGTATTCAAGAAAAAAATTATTTTATTTATATATTTAAGAGAGAACAAGAATGAGAGAGGTCACAGAGGAAGAGAGAGAAGCAGACTTGCCTCTGAGCAGGGAGCCCCATGTGGGCTCGATCACAGGATCTCCAGATCACGACCCAGCCGAAGGCAGATGCTTAACAGACTGAGCCACCCAAGGGCCCCTCAAGAAAATTTCTATATTCATTAATTATAATAGTTTATCTGTAGATTTTTAACTATATATGCAACCATGGCAACTATGAATAATAGGTTTTTTTTTCTTTTCCAATTCTTATAACTTTACATTTTCTTCCTTGCCTTATTGCACTACCCTGAATCCTCTAGTAAAATGTTGAATAGAAATGTTGATAGATATTCTTGCTTCATTCCCATTCTCAGGAAAGAGCTTTCATTATTTCACCCATATGGATACCCTTTATCATATTAAGTAAAGAGAAGTCTTTGGTGTCATAAGCTTAACCAAGGTAACTTTTAATAAGAACCATACTACATCTATATTATAAAAAAGGCTACAGAATATCTATTTTTTGTAACATTAGGAAAAGTTCTGGTAACTATAAGTCATCTTTCTCTACATCTTTATTAAACTCTAATGTGTCCACAGCCTCAATTTAATTCCTGAAGCAAATCATTCAAAGTTATTGGCTAAAAGTATCAGGAGAGACTTGCCTTGATTTGGAAGTCCGTCACAATATGGGCAATCACTTCATTTCTGTTAAATGTGACTTAGCTCTTCTCCGGAGTTGTATATCACCAAACAAGTCTAATAACATTTTGTAAAGCAGTCAAATACCACATATTAACAATAAAGTCATCTGTATGTGAAATATTCCATACTTCACTAAGGAAATAATATGACTAATTGTATAATATGCCCTCCTACAGCCATATCCTCCTGAGAAAATGGTATAGCAATAGGATCATTTCACCAACATTTATGCCCTACCACAGATAATGTCTTATCAGTTTATCTTTCTCATTACTAGATGTAAATGGAAGAAACCAGGTGATGAATGTACTTTTGTTCACTTCAATAACCAGAGTAATTCATAGTAGCCCCCAAAGACAATCATAATGACTTAATATATTCTTCCTTTACAATTTTTATTTAAAGCTATAGCATGGACATTTGGCCTAAAATAGTCAATGAAAAAAGTAATTACTCTCTCTAGGACTCTGTGTCAATTTCCCATCTATATATGGATTTTTATTAATTTTCATTATAATTTCACATATGCATGAAGAAACTAACATTTTATTGCAATTTTAAAGGGAAAGAAAATAAGGTCAAGTATCTTACTTCAAACAACCTAAGTGGTACGATAAGGAAAAGCCATTTTCTAAAACTATGTACTATTCTCCAGCTTTTGACTTCATACCCTGAGAAGTACAGGTAATCAATAAATGCTGACTACGTATGATAAAAACGTTACATGGCAGAGAAAATGTATTGAACTAAAAATACATACGTAAACTGTGTGTGTGTGTGTGTGTGTGTGTGCGGCTTGTGCAAGAATATTTTATCAGATTCACGCTACAAAGAGCCAGGTGAGATCTTTTCTAAGAGAAAACCTTTATTTGATTTATTCATAAATGCAGTTCATTTGAAAAAGTGTCTATCAAAATAAGCTACCATGATTGGAAATGTTTGTAGTCAGAATAAAATTTCAGATAAAACCAAAAAAAAATTGCAATGCAAACAAATACTTTTTGCTAATAGGCTGAATCCAAACAATACTTATTTTCTGAAAGAAAATGGCTTATTTAGCAAATGCTTACCAGCAGGGGCCCAATCAGATGATAAGTGATGGAGGTGGAAATAAAGCCTAATTTTTGAACCCTAGTTCAAAAATTGAATGCATTAGATCACTCGGCCTTTCTAAAAAGCCTGACTTTTTGAAAATAGAATGAAATTAGTTTACTTAAATGAAGAAAGAAAAAATAACTCTTATTTGTTTATAATCCTGTTTGGGATCCACCTCTTCTAGTCCACTCCTAATTTCAGGGGGAAAAGTCAATGTTAGTTTCAGAGTCTTTTTTTTTTTTTTTTTAAGATTTTACTTATATATTCATGAGAGACAGAGAGAGAGAGAGGCAGAAGGAGAAGCAGGCTCCCAAGGAGCAGGGAGCCCAATGTGGGACTCGATCCCAGGACCCTGGGATCATGACCTGAGCCGAAGGCAGACGCTTAACCATCTGAGCCACCCAGGCGCCCAGTTTCAGAGTCTTTTATATTTACAGGGATAATAGAAGAAAACACTACTCTTGACTGCCTACTATAACCCTGGCACTCTGTCTCACCATTACAACCTAGAGGAGGATAATTATCTATATTGCTGATAACAAAGCTAGTGCTAGCTATCACACTCAACTCAACTCCACTGCTAAGTGGTTAAGTGCTAGTTTACTTGGTATCTGACAATACTACCACCACTACCACCATCCCCAACCCCACCAACCCCCGCCACCCCGTGGTTTCTCTTAAAGATTCATAGAAAATGAAATGTGTGATCTCAACCACCTGCCTGTCATCACCTAAAGAAGAGGTTTATAATTTTACCAAAAGGATACTTGCTATGATAATAACATCATTCCTACTAGTAAAAGATAAGATCTGGGATGCAAACAATAGGTAACTATATATGGACACCAAAATTTAATTTTCATACAATTTTCAAGAGTCACAAAATATTTTTTTTTAATTTGTCTCCAATCATAAAAAATGTAAAGTTACTCTTATTCTCAGGACATACAAAAACAGGTAGCAAAGTGATGTTGGCCATCAGACTTTATTTACCAGCCCCTGCTCCAGAGAACAGATTGAAAGTAGCAAGTGATAAATCAGAGGATCCACTTAAAAGACTATCATAGAAGTTCCTGTAATAGACAATGGTAGCTTAAATGAATGTTTTGCTGTAGGGATAGAGACAAGTAAATGAAAGTTAGATATATTTCAGATAAAACAGTTACAAGACCTGGTGGTGATGTATTAACTTTAAATAGACCGTATTCTATACTTTTTTTTTTCCTGGTTAAGATGCTTCACATAAAATCTCAGGATATTGAAGAATTTTCTGTTTGTTTTGTTGCAAGCTACTCATGATACTGCTGATCTTGAAATTAGGGTCATGTTGCTTGTTACAAATAATATAGGACTCTAGCCCTTTGTGGCTAATGGAGTTGTTGGGGATGGGGAAGATCTCACAGGGGACATGGGATTTGAACTGGGTCTTGAAGTCTGTCAGGAAAGGACAAGGAAAGGCCTTACAGTTAAAGAAAACAGCCTATGTAAATGTGTAGAGTTATAGGAATATGCTGTATTGGAGAATTTTCAAACACTCCTGCAAGACAAAATCTATAAAAGAGTGAAATATAAAAGATAATATTGAGCTTGAATATAGAGTACATTTTTAGGCCATGTTGAGAAGGTTGCATAGTTTTGTTACTTTAAATCAAGGTTAAAGTATGGAAAAGGCACTAAATACGAGTAAGAAAAGAAAAAGTCTTCCTTCTCTAAGTATCTGCTCTAGTGAGCTAAAAATTCATAAAGCTCATAGCCTGCCTGAAGGCAATAATAAAATAGAAAAAAAAATACCAGTAAAACCTCATTATAGCCACTCTAGCAGTTAAAACCTTATTTCATGGAACAAAAATGCAGCATTAAAGCCTCACCAGGACAATTTAGAATGCTGCTCTTTTTAATTTCATGTAATGCTTTTCTAACTATTTCAAAAATTGAACAAGCTGATCGATTCATGACACCAATTGTCATAATTTGTAATATCAACACATTGGTTCTGCATAAAATATCCAACCACCCAAATCCTCATAAATAAATATTCTATGATCAAAATGTATTGTTTTTGGGGTGCCTGGGTGGCTCATTCAGTTAAGCATCTGCCTTCGGCTCAGGTCATGATCCGTGTCCTGGGATCAAGCCCCACATCAGGCTCCCTGCTTCGCAGGGAGGCTGCTTCTCACTCTCCCTCTGCTGCTCCCCTGCTTGTTCTCTCCTTCTCTTTTTTTCTCTGTCAAATAAATAAATAAAATCTTTAAAAATTAAATAAATAAATAAATAAAATGTAGTGTTTCCTAAAACAAAGGGAAATTTTTCTTGTTTTCATATATTTTGCTAGGCATCTTCATTTGTTCCAAACTTTACAAAGGCATCCTAAATCAACATATCTAAGATGTATCTTTTTTTATCTTAATACATTCCTGTGCAAACATGTTCTTTGTCCCTAGCACAAACAACAAGTTATACAAGACTATATACTTGCAGTCATCTTAAGCTTTTCCTCACAAATAATGTATTGCTAAACTCCAGATTTTATTGCTAAATATGCCGCAAAGTTTTCTCTTAATGCCTACCTCATTACCTCTGGTCTCCTTCAGATCCTTATCCAATGTAAAAATGCAACAGCTTCCCAACTATTCATTTCCCCTTTGATTCCTGCTTTTCTCCAATAATTTCTGCAGAAATAATCCTTCAGAAATACAAATCATAACATATCCCTTGGCTTAAAACCCTTGAACACTTTTGGTTCACTTAAAGAATAAAATTACAAGACAGGGCTAAAAGAGATGGCTTTAATGAAATTGACTTGATCTTTGTTCTCAAAAATGTTATACCTTATAGAGGGAGACAGAGAGAAAAACAATAAACAAAGAGATAAGAAAATGTCCATGGAAATAAATACTAAAGTGAAAATAAAACTGGGTGATTTTAATTACAGGGTGCAGTTAAGATAGTTCTCTTAGATTTTGTGACAGAAGTGAAGTCATTAGAGGTGACGTCTAAATGATAATAAGGACTCGACCATGCACAATGTGGACATGGGGATTCCACAGAAAAGCAACAGTGAGTTCAAAATTCCTATGGCAGTAATGGACTAGGCATGCTTAAATAAAAGAAACCCTGTGTGGCTGAGCATAGGAAGCAGTGGGAAGAGAGTTTAACATGAGGTGGGAGAAGTAGGCAGGAGCCATATCATGTAAAACCTTTCAGAACAGAAAAAGGAGTTTAGCTTTTATTCCTATACATTGCAAAACTGAGTAGTAACATAATAAAGTTTAGATATCAAAACAATTTTTTTCTGGTACTAAGAGGGGAATGGATGCATAAGAAAAGAAACAAGGGAACTACAGTCATGTAGCAAGGAATGATGGTGGCTTCAATAGATGTGATGAGGTGCAGATGAAAAGCTATAGATGCATATGGAGGGTGTTTTGGAGGTACAGTCAACTGGAAGAGTGAGAGAATGGATGTGGAGCATGAGAAAAAGGAAAACATCAAGAATAAATCCTAGATTTTTACTTATCTCCTGGATGAATGATGTCATTTACTCTGAAAAGAAGAGATTTGGGGCTGAGTGGTGAAACAGGAGTTTTATTTTGAACATGCTAATTATAAGATATTTTATTACTGAGTATATATGTCAAGTAGTAGTTATATCCACAGGTTTGGGGTCCTAGGGGGACATCCTAGATGGAGATAAAATATGGGAATAATAGATGTACAAAAATTTAAATCGATTGGAATAGTTACAATTTCTGAGACAAAAAGAAGTATCGCAAAATTGAGCACTGGAACATTCTGGCATTTGGAAGTTGAGTAGTGGAGAAGGTAATCTCATCCTTTCTTTGTCTCCACTACAGATCACAATAATATGTGCCCAGTGCTTGCTGAGTTAAATTGTTTCATCTACATATCATACCAAGAACAAATTGTATGACAACCTAGACTTAAATAACACAAGTTTTATTTAAAAACAAAAACAAAAAAAATCATTCCTGGGGTGCCTGGGTGGCTCAGTCAGTGAAGTGCCCAACTCTTGGTTTCTGCTCAGGTCATGATCTCAGGGTCATGAGATCAAGCCCCACATGGGGCTCTACACTCAGCATGGAGTCTGCTTGAAATTCTCTCTCTCCCCCTCCCTTCCCTTCTGCCCTCCCTCAAATAAATAAATATAATCTTTAAGAAAAAAAAAAACGGGGGTTGGAGCAAGATGGCAGAGGAGTAGGAGACCTGGATTTCATCTCCTCTCAGGAATTCAGCTGGATAGGGATCAAACCATTCTGAACACCTACAAACTCAACAGGAGATCGAAGAAAAGAATAGCAACAACTCTCTCATCAGAAAAGCGACCACTTTCTGGAAGGTAGGACGTGCGGAGAGGTGAATCCGAGGAGATATTCAGGAGGATAGATGGTGGGGGAGGGGCCTCCGTCAGCCGCTTATGGCAAGTGATAGAGCCGCGGAGCACAAAATTGGAACTTTTAAAAGTCTGCTCCGCCGAGGGACGTCACTCTGGTGGCTAAGCGGGGGGTGGAACCCACCGGGACAGTGGGGTCTCAGGACCCTCGGGGTCACAGAAAGACCGGGGGTGCCTGAGTGTGGCAGAGCTCCCAGGAAACGGACCAGGGAAGCTGGCTGCAGAGGCGGAGCCCAGGCGCGGGTTCTCAGCTCGGGGTTGCCATAAACCATGATCCACGGCACAGTTGGGCCCCTGCTCCTCCAGCAGGGACCCAACAAGCGGCAGATCCGGGGAGACTCACCTTCCTCCCCCCAGGAGGAGCCACGCGGGAGCGAACCGCAGGGATCTGCTGGGTTTGGAGACTCCGCACTGGGTCAGGTGCCAGAGATAGAAACGCGCAGTCACAGGCCGGGTGAGCACAGGGTGCGGCTGGAGACCAGGGAGACAGGAGTGACTGACTGCTTTTCTCTGGGGTGCACTGAGGAGCAGGGCCCCAAGTTCCCGGCTCCTCTGGGACGGAGACTGGGAGGCTGCCATTTTCACTCTCCGCCTCCAAAGCTGTACGGAAAGCTCGCAGGGAACAAAAGCTCCGGAGAGCAAACCCGAGCAGATGACTTAGCCCGACTGGGCAAGGGTGGGGCAATTCCGCCTCCGGCAAAGACATTTGGGAACCACGGCAACAGGCTCCTCCCCCAGAAGATCAGCGAGAACAGCCAGCCAAGACCAAGTTTACTGATCAATGAGAACAGCAGAACTCCAGCGCTAGGGGAATACTGCACATAGAATTCATGGCTTTCTTACCATGATTCTTTAGTCGTTCAAAGTTCACCTTTTTTTTTAACTTTTTTTTTTGAATTTTTCTTTTTCCCTTTTTCAACCAACATCTTATCAATCCCTTTTTTAAAAAACATTTTTATTTTTCATTTTTAGAGTCATATTCTATCCCTTCATAGTAGTTACCCGTATATTTGGCATATATATATAAGTTGTTCTCTCTTTAAAATTTTGAGATAGTTTCTTCTAACAGATCAAAATATACCCTAAATCTCTAGTATACGGTTTTTTCTACTCCCATGCCTGATCACATTCTCTCCCTTTTTTTTCTTTTTTCTTTTTTTAAATCCTCTCCTTTCTTTTTTCAAACTTCTTATCAATTCCTTTTATAAAATTTTTTATACTTTCCATCTTTACACTCATATTCCATCCCTTCATCATATCAACCCTTATTTTTGTACATATATAAGTTTTTCTTTCTTTAAAATTTTGGGCGGCACTTTCTTCTAAAAGACCAAAATACACCCCAAATCTAGTGTGTGGCACTGATCTATATACCAGCCTGATCATATTTGATCACATTCTGGGTTTTGTTGTTGTTGTTGTTTTGTTTTGTTTGTTTTTATCTTTATCTTTTTCTCTTTTTTTTTTGTTTTTATTTTTTCTCTCTTCCCTTTCTTTTCCCACTGCTTCAGGTCTTTTCTGATTTGTTTAGAGTATATTTTCTGGGGACATTGTTACTCTGCTAGCATTTTGTTCTCTCATTAATCTATTCTCCTCTGCACAAAATGACAAGACGGAAAAAATCACTTCAACAAAAAGAACAAAAGGTAGTACTGACTGCAAGGGACCTACTCAATACGGACATTAGTACAATGTCAGATCTAGAGTTCAGAATCATCACTTTAAAGTTACTAGCTAGGCTTGAAAAAAATATGGAAGTTATTAGAGAAACCCTTTCTGGAGAAGTAAAAGAACTAAAATCTAACCAAGTCGAAATCAAAAAGGCTATTAATGAGGTGCAAACAAATATGGGGGCACTAACTGCTAGGATAAATGAGGCAGAAGAGAGAATCAGTGATATAGAACACCAAATGATGGAAAATAAAGAAGCTGAGAAAAAGAGAGATAAAAAACTACTGGATCACGAGGGCAGAATTCGAGAGATAAGCAATACCATAAGACAAAACAACATTAGAATAATTGGGATCCCAGAAGAAGAAGGAAGAGAGAGGGGGGCAGAAGGTATAATGGAGTAAATTATAGCAGAGAACTTCCCTAATTTGGGGAAGGAAACAGGCATCAAAATCCAGGAGGCACAGAGAATCCCTCTCAAAATCAATAAAAAGAGGTCAACACCCTGACATCTAATAGTAAAACTTACGAGTCTCAGAGACAAAGAGAAAATCCTGAAAGCAGCTCGGGAGAAGAGATATGAAACCTACAATGGTAGAAACATTAGATTGGCAACAGACCTATCCACAGAGACCTGGAAGGACAGAAAGGACTGGCAGGATATATTCAGAGTACTAAATGAGAAAAATATGCAGCCAAGAATACTATATCCAGCTAGGCTGTCATTGAAAATTGAAGGAGAGATAAAAACCTTCCAGGACAAACAAAAACTAAAGGAATTTGCAAACACAAAACCAGCCCTACAAGAAATATTGAAAGGGGTCCTCTAAGCAAAGAGAGAGCCTGAAAGCAACATAGACCAGAAAGGAACACAGACAATATACAGTAACAGTCACCTTACAGGCAATGCAATAGCACTAAATTCCTATCTTTCAATAGTTACCCTGAATATAAATGGGCTAAATGCCCTAATCCAAAGACACAGGCTATCAGACTGGATTAAAAAACAAGACCCATCGATATGCTGTCTGCAAGTGACTCATTTTTGATCCAAAGACACCCCCAGATTGAAAGTAAGGGGGTGGAAAACCATTTACCATGCTCATGGACACCAAAAGAAAGCTGGGGTGGCAATCCTTATATCAGACAAATTAGATTTTAAACCAAAGACTGTAATAAGAGATGAGGAAGGTCATTGTATCCTACTAAAAGGGTCTATCCAACAAGAAGATCTAACAATTGTAAATATCTATGCCCCTAACATGGGAGCAGCCAATTATATAAGGCAATTAATAACAAAAACAAAGAAACACATTGAGAACAATACAATAATAGTGGGGGATTTTAAAACCCTCCTCACTGAAATGAACAGATCGTCTAAGCAAAAGATCAACAAGGAAATTAAGACTTTAAATGACACAATGGACCAAATGGACTTCACAGACATATTCAGAACATTCCATCTCAAAGCAACGGAATACACATTCTTCTCTAGTCCCCATGGAACATTCTCCAGAATAGATCACATCTTAAGTCATAAATCAGGTCTCAACTGGTACCAAAAGATTGGGATCATTCCCTGCCTATTTTCAGACCACAATGCTTTGAAACTAGAACTCAATCACAAGAGGAAAGTCAGAAAGAACTCAAATACATGGAGAATAAAGAGCATCCTACCGAAGAATGCATGGGTCAACCAGGAAATTAAAGAAGAATTTTAAAAAATACATGGAAACCAATGAAAATGAAAACACAACTATTCAAAATCTTTGGGATGCAGCAAAGGCAGTCCTAAGAGGAAAGTATATAGCAATACAAGCCTTTCTCAAGAAACAAGAAAGGTCTCAAGTACACAGCCTAACCCTACACCTAAAGGAGCTGGAGAAAGAACAGCAAATAAAGCCTAAACCCAGCAGGAGAAGAGAAATAATAAAGATCAGAGCAGAAATCAATGAAATAGAAACCAAAAGAACAGTACAACAGATCAACAAAACTAGGAGCTGTTCTTTCAAAGAATTAACAAGATGGATAAACCCCTGGCCAGACTTATCAAAAAGAAAAGAGAAATGACCCAAATCAGCAAAATCATGAATGAAAGAGGAGAGATCACAACCAACACCAAAGAAATACAAACAATTATAAGAACATATTATGAGCAACTCTATGCCAGCAAATTAGATAACCTGGAAGAAATGGATGCATTCCTAGAGATGTATCAACTACCAAAACTGAACCAGGATGAAATAGAAAACCTGCACAGACCTATAACCACTAAGGAAATTGAAGCAGTCATCAAAAATCTCCCAACAAACAAAAGCCAAGGGCCAGATGGCTTCCCAGGGGAATTCTACCAAACATTTCAAGAAGAATTAATACCTATTCTTCTGAAACTGTTCCAAAAAATAGAAATGGGAAGAAAACTTCCAAACTCATTTTATGAGGCCAGCATTACCTTGATCCCAAAACCAGACAAAGACCCCATCAAAAAGGAGAATTACAGACCAATATCCCTGATGAACATGGATGCAAAAATTCTCACCAAAATACTAGCCAATAGGATCCAACAGTACATTAAAAGGATTATCCACCACGACCAAGTGGGATTTATCCCTGGGCTGCAAGGTTGGTTCAACATCCGCAAATCAAACAATGTGATACAATACATTAACAAAGGAAAGAACAAGAATCATATGATCCTCTCAATAGATGCAGAAAAAGCTTTTGACAAAGTATAGCATCCTTTCTTGATCAAAACTCTTCAGAGTATAGGCATAGAGGGTACATACCTCAATATCATAAAAGCCATCTATGAAAAACCTACAGCGAATATCATTCTCAATGGGGAAAAACTGAGAGCTTTCCCCCTAAGGTCAGGAACGCGGCAGGGATGTCCACTATCACCACTGCTATTCAACATAGTATTTCAAGTCCTAGCCACAGCAATCAGACAACAAAAAGAAATCAAAGACATGCAAATTGGCAAAGAAGAAGTCAAACTCTCCCTCTTTGCAGATGATATGATACTTTATGTGGAAAACCCAAAAGACTCCACCCCAAAACTGTTAGAACTCATACAGGAATTCAGTCAAGTGACAGGATATAAAATCAATGCACAGAAGTCAGTGGCATTCCTATACACCAACAACAAGACAGAAGAAAGAGAAATTAAGGAGTCAATCCCATTTACAATTGCACCCAAAACCATAAGATACCTAGGAATAAATCTAACCAAAGAGACAAAGGATCTGTACTCTGAAAACTATAAAATACTCATGAAAGAAATTGAGGAAGACACAAAGAAATGGAAAAACGTGCCATGCTCATGGATTGGAAGAACAAATATTGTGAAGATGTCAATGCTACCTAGAGCAATCTACACATTCAATGCAATCCCCATCAAAATACCATCCACTTTTTTCAAAGAAATGGAACAAATAATCCTAAAATTTGTATGGAACCAGAAAAGACCCCGCATAGCCAGAGGAATGTTGAAAAAGAAAAGCAAAGCCGGCGGCACCACAATTCCGGACTTCCAGCTCTATTACAAAGCTGTCATCATCAAGACAGCATGGTACTGGCACAAAATCAGACACATAGATGAATGGAACAGAATAGAGAGCCCAGAAAAGGACCCTCAACTCTATAGTCAACTCATCTTTGACAAAGCAGGAAAGAATGTCCAATGGAAAAAAGACAGTCTCTTCAACAAATGGTGTTGGAAAAATTGGATAGCCATAGGCAGAAGAATGAAACTGGAACATTTCCTTACACCACACACAAAAATAGACTCCAAATGGTTGAGAGACCTCAATGTGAGACAGGAGTCCATCAATATCCTAAAGGAGAACACAGGCAGCAACCTCTTCGACCTCAGCTGAAGCAACTTCTTCCTAGAAACATCGCCAAAGGCAAGGGAAGCAAGGGCAAAAATGAACTCTTGGGACTTCATCAAGATAAAAAGCTTTTGCAAAGCAAAGGAAACAGTCAACAAAACCAAAAGACAACTGACAGAATGGGAGAAGATATTTGCAAATGACATATCAGATAAAGGGCTAGTATCCAAAATCTATAAAGAACTCATCAAACTCAACACCCAAAGAACAAAGAATCCAATCAAGAAATGGGCAGAAGACATGAACAGACATTTTTCCAAAGAAGACATCCAAATGGCCAAACAGACACATGAAAAAGTGCTCAATATCGCTCGGCGTCAGGGAAATCCAAATCAAAACCTCAATGAGATACCACCTCACACCAGTCAGAATGGCTAAAATTAACAAGTCAGGAAACGACAGATGTTGGCGGGGATGCGGAGAAAGGGGAACCCTCCTACATTGTTGGTGGGAATGCAAGCTGGTGCAGCCACTCTGGAAAACAGTATGTAGGTTCCTCAAAAAGTTGAAAATAGAGCTACCATATGATCCAGCAATTGCACTACTGGGTATTTACCCCAAAGATACAAAAGTAGGGATCCGAAAGGGTACATGCACCCCGATGTTTATAGCAGCAATGTCCACAATAGCCAAACTGTGGAAAGAGCCAAGATGTCCATCGACAGATGAATGGATAAAGAAGAGGTGGTCTATATATACAATGGAATATTATGCAGCCATCAAAAGGAATGAGATCTTGCCATTTGCAACGACGTGGATGGAACTGGAGGGTATTATGCTGAGCGAAATAAGTCAAACAGAGAAAGACATGTATCATATGACCTCACTGATATGAGGAATTCTTAATCTCAGGAAACAAACTGAGGGTTGCTGGAGTGGGGGTGGGGTGGGAGGGATGGGGTGACTGGGTGATAGACACTGGGGAGGGTATGTGCTCTGGTAAGCGCTGTGAATTGTGCAAGACTGTTGAATCTCAGATCTGTACCTCTGAAACAAATAATGCAATAAATGTTAAGAAAGAAAAAAAAAGAAGAAGAAGAAGATAGCAGGAGGGGAAGAATGAAGCAGGGGAAATCGGAGGGGTAGACGAACCATGAGAGATGATGGACTCTGAAAAACAAACTGAGGGTTCTGGGGGTGGGGAGGATGGGTTAGCCTGGTGATGGGTATTGAGGAGGGCACATTCTCTATGGAGCACTGGGTGTTATGCACAAACAATGAATCATGGAACACTACATCTAAAACTAATGATGTAATGTATGGGGATTAACATAAGAATAAAAAAAATATAAAAATATATTAAAAAAAAAGAAAGAAAAAAACATCATTCCTGGGTGGCAGGTAATAAGGAGGGCACTTGTGATGAGCACTGAGTGTTATATGTAAGTGATGAATCACTAAATCTTACTCTTGAAGCAATATTACACTATATGTTAACTAATTAGAATTTAAATAAAATTTTAAAAAATTAGAAAATTCATTACTCTTACATTTCTAGATGGTTTATCATTTTAACATATTATGATTTGGGAGAGAAATTGTGTTATTTTAATGTATTACATTTTTCCTATATAATCAATGAATCTGGTACATGGGAAAAATAGTAAACTATAATTCAAAAATAATTCACCCCTATTTGTGCTAAATAAAAATCAAGCAGAGTACAAAGATCATAATAATGTGGCATAAATTGTTCTAAGGCAAATAAATATATACAATGCAAACTTTTGCAAGAAATTCATAGGTTTCATCTCGATCTGTGTTATACCCTTTAGTATTGTAGGTAATAAAGATCGATTCTGGAAATCAAATAAATGTATAGTTCCTTTAGCTACACATTTGAACCTGCCATTTAGAGTGGAATTAGAGACTGAGATTTCTTTCAAAACAAAACTTGTGGAAACCCTTCAGACCCACAGCTTTCATGGAGCAAAGTTAGTTTTTGGGAACAGTTAGTTTTCCCTTCATCTATTAATGTACTGTAAATCATTCCTGTTTCTCTTCCTCTCTCTTCTCCCTCTCTTTTCCTTCATCTCTCTTTCTCTTTCTGTCTCTGTATACATGCATGTATGTATGTATGTACCTGTTCACATATAATTCATATGTAAATAGATATAGTTAGATATGACAATATTATTCTTCCCTTTTTCAAGGGGAAAAGCTTATATACAAGCATAATATATATGTATATATTTAAATGTCATTAATAACCCCTCAAACTTTTTACTTTATTGAAGTGTAGCTGACATACAACATTATATCAGTGTCAAGTGTACAACATAAGGATTCAATATTTATACACATGATCACCATAATAAGTCACAATATATTGACCATATTCCCTATGTTGTTCCTATATTTCCCTATATTCCCTATATTATATCTCCATAACTTATTTATTTTATAACTAGAAGCTTGTACCTTTTAATCACCTTGATCTATTTTGCCCAGCCCCCCAACCCCTCCCTTCTAGCAACCATCACATTGTTTTCTGTATTTATGAGTTTGTTTCTGTTTTGTTTGGCTTGTTCATTTGCTTTGCTTTTTAGATTCCATATATAAGTGAAATCATACAGTATTTGTCTTTCTCTGTCTGACTTATTTCAATTAGCATAATACCCTCTAGGTCCATCATATTGTAGCAAGTAGTAAGATTTCATTCTTCTTTATGGCTCAGTAATATTCCAGTGTGTGTGTTGCAGGGGGGAGGTGTATATACCACATCTTTATCTATTCATCTGTTGATAGACGCTTAGGTTGCTTCCATATCTTGACTGTTGTAATTAATGCTGCAATAAACATAGCGGTGCATGTATCTTTTCAAAGCAATGTTTTTATTTCCTTCAGATAAATACCCAGAAGTGGAATGCTGGATCATATGATAGATCTATTTTGAACTGTTAGAGGAATCTCCATATTTTTTTTCCATAGAGGCTCCACCAATTTGCATTCCCACTAACACTGAATGAGGGTTTTCTTTTCCCCATATTCTCACCAATACTTGTTATTTCTAGTCTTTTTGATATTAGTCATCTGACAGGTGTGAGGTAATATCTCATTGTGGTTTTGATTTGCATTTCCCTGATGATTACTGATGTTGAGCATCTTTACCATGTCTATTAGCCATCTGTATGTCTTCTTTGGAAAAATGTCTGTTCAGATATAACACCCATTTTTAAATTGGATTGTTTGTTTTTTGATATTAAGTTGTGTGAGTTCTTCATATATTTTTAATATTAATCCCTTTTAGATATATCATTTGCAAATATTTTCTCCCATTCAGTAGGTTGCCTTTTCATTTTGTTGATGGTTTCCTTCACTACATGAAAGCATTTTACTTTGATATAGTCCCCATAGTTTATTTTTGCTTTTGTTACCATTGCCTCAGAAGACAGATCTAAAAAACTATTGCTAAGACTGATGTCCAAGAGCATACTGCCTGATTTCTTATAGTTTTATGATTTCTAGATTTACATTTAAATTTTTAACCTATTTTGAAATTATTTTTGTTTATGGTAAATAAGTGGTTCAGTTTTGGGGCACCTGGGTGGCTCAGTTGGTGGGGCATCTGACTTCAGCTCAGGTCATGATCCCAGAGCCCTGGGACCAAGCCCCACGGGCTCCCTGCTCAGCGGGAAGCCTGCTTCTCCCTTTCCCTCTGCTGTTCCCCCTGCTGTGCTCTCTCTCTCTCTGTGTCAAATAAATAAATAAAATCTTTTTTAAAAGTGGTTCAGTTTTATTTTTTTGCATGTAGTAGTCCAGTTTTTCCCAACACCATTTGTTGAAGAGCCTGTCTTTTCCCCACTGTATATACTCACCTCCTTTGTCAAAGATTATTTGAATGTATAAGTGTGAGTTTATTTCTGGACTCACTATTCTATTCCATTGATCTACATGTCTGTTATTGGGCCAGTATCATACTGTTTTGATTGATATAGCTTTGTAGTACAGATTGAAATCAAGAAGTGTGATATCTAAAGCTTTGCTCTTCTTCCTCAAAATTGCTTTGGCTATTGAGGGTCTTATGAGAGACCCTTGTGAGGGTCTTTGGCTACTGAGGGCCTTGTTCCATACATATTTTAAGACTATTTGTTCTAGTTCTATGAAAAATGCCATTGGTATTTTGATACAGATTGCACTGAATCTGTACATTGCTTTAGGTAGTAAGGACATTATAAAAATATTAACTTTTCTGATTTTCTGATCCATGAACATGTAATATCTTTCCATTTATTTGAGTCTTCAATTTCTTTCATCAATGTCTTATAGTTTGCAGAATACAGGTATTTTACCTTGTAGGTTAAATTTTTTTCGAGGTGTTTAATTATTATTGGTGCACTTATAAACAGAATTATTTTCTTAGTTTCTCTTTCTGATAGTTCATTGTTAGTGTACAGAAATGCAACATATTTGTGCATATTAACTTTGTATCCTGAAACTTCACTGAATTCATTAATTAGTTCTAATAGTTTTTAGGAGGAGTTTTAAAGTTTTCTATGTAGTACCATATCATCTTCAAATAGCAACAATTTTATTTCTTTTCCAATTTGAAATACTTTAATTTTCTTGTCTAATTTCTGTGGCTAGTCCCTCCAACACTATTTTGAATAAAAGTGGCAAGAATGGACATCTTTGCTTTTTTCCTGATTTTAGAGGAAATGCTTTCAGCTTTTCACCTTTGAGTGTGATGGTCACTATGGATTTGTATATGTGGTCTTCATTATGTTGAGATGCTACCTCTATGCCCACTTTGTTGAAAGTTTTTATTAAAATTAAAGTAAAATTTTATCAAAATCTTCTCTGTATCTGTTGAGATGATCTTAAGATATTTTTATCCTTCCTTTTGTTAATGTGGTGTATATGTTGACTGATTTGCAGATACTGAACCATCCTTGCATCATTGGAATAATCCTACTTGATCATGGTGTCTGATTATTTTAATGTATTGTTGAATTCACTTTGCCAATATTTCATTGAGGATTTTTATTGAAGAACGTTGTCCCCTAATTTTCTTTTTATGTGGTGTCTCTGGTTTTGGTATTAGGGTAAGGCTGGCTTTGTAAAATGGGTTTGGAAGTGTCCTTCCAATTCAATTTTTTGGAATAGTTTGATAATTATACATATTAACTCTTCTTTGAATGTTTAGTACAATTCATCTCAGAACTGTCTGGTCCTGGACTTTTGTTCAGTTTTTTGATTACTATACAATTTCATTACTAGTAATTGGTCTATTCAGATTTCTTATTTCTTCCTGATTCAGTCTTGGGAGATATGTTTCTAAGAATTTATTCATTTCTTCTAAGTTGTCCCATTTGTTTGCAGGAAATTGTACACAGTAGTCTCATGATCCTTTGTATTTCTGTGGTATTGGTTGTAACTTCTCTTTCATGACTAATTTTTTTTATTCTTATGTTAATCCCCATATATTACATCATTAGTTTTTGATGTAGTGTTCCATGATTCATTGTTTGTGCATAACACCCAGTGCTCCATGCAGAATGTGCCCTCCTCAATACCCACCACCAGGCTAACCCATCCTCCCACCCCCTTCCCCTCTAGAACCCTCAGTTTGATTTTCAGAGTCCAACGTCTCTCATGGTTCATCTACCCCTTGAATTCCCCCACTTCATTCTTCCCCTCCTGCTACCTTCTTCTTCTTCTTTTCTTTTTTCTTCTTAACATATATTGCATTATTTGTTTCAGAGGTACAGATCTGTGGTTCAACAGTCTTACACAATTCACAGCACTCACCAGAGCACATACCCTCCACAATGTCTCTCACCCAGCCACCCCATCCCTCCCACCCCACCCCCCTCTCCAGGAAACCTCAGTTTGTTTACTGAGATTAAGAATTCCTCATATCAGTGAGATCATATGATACATGTCTTTCTCTGTTTGACTTACTTCGCTCAACATAATACCCTCCAGTTCGATCCACGTCGTTGCAAAGGGCAAGATCTCATTCCTTTTGATGGCTGAATAATATTCCATTGTATATACATACCACCTCTTCTTTATCCATTCATCTGTCGATGGACATCATGCCTCTTTCCACACTTTGGCTATTGTGGACATTGCTGCTATAAATATCGGGGTACACGTACCCTTTCGGATCCCTACTTTTGTATCTTTGGGGTAAATACCCAGTAGTGCAATTGCTGGATCATATGGGAGCTCTATTTTCAACTTTTGCAGGAACCTCCATACTGTTTTCCAGAGTGGATGCACCAGCTTGCATTCCCACCAACAGTATAGGAGGGTTCCCCTTTCTCCGCAACCCCGCCAACATCTGTCGTTTCCTGACTTGTTAATTTTAGCCATTCTGACTGGTGTGAGGTGGTATCTCATTGAGGTTTTGATTTGGAATTCCCTGACGCCGAGCGATATTGGGCATTTTTTCATGTGTCTGTTGGCCATTTGGATGTCTTCTTTGGAAAAATGTCTGTTCATGTCTTCTGCCCATTTCTTGATTGGATTCTTTATTCTTTGGGTGTTGAGTTTGCTGAGTTCTTTATAGATTTTGGATACTAGCCCTTTATCTGATATGCCATTTGCAAATATCTTCTCCCATTCTGTCGGTTGTCTTTTGGTTTTGTTGACTGTTTCCTTTGCTTTGCAAAACTTTTTATCTTGATGAAGTCCCAAGAGTTCATTTTTGCCCTTGCTTCCCTTGCCTTTGGCCATGTTTCTAGGAAGAAGTTGCTTCAGCTGAGGTCAAAGAGGTTGCTGCCTGTGTTCTCCTTTAGGATTTTGATGGACTCCTGTCTCACATTGAGGTCTTTCAACCATTTGGAGTCTATTTCTGTGTGTGGTGTAAGGAAATGGTCCAGTTTCATTCTTCTGCCTGTGGCTATCCAATTTTCCCAACACCATTTGTTGAAGAGACTGTCTTTGTTCCATTGGACATTCTTTCCTGCTTTGTCAAAGATGAGTTGACCATAGAGTTGAGGGTCCTTTTCTGGGCTCTCTATTCTGTTCCATTGATCTATGTGTCTGATTTTGTGCCAGTACCATGCTGTCTTGATGATGACAGCTTTGTAATAGAGCTGGAAGTCCGGAATTGTGATGCTGCCGGCTTTGCTTTTCTTTTTCAACATTCCTCTGGCTATGCGGGGTCTTTTCTGGTTCCATACAAATTTTAGGATTATTTGTTCCATTTCTTTGAAAAAAGTGGATAGTATTTTGATGGGGATTGCACTGAATGTGTAGATTGCGCTAGGTAGCATTGACATCTTCACAATATTTGTTCTTCCAATCATGAGCATGGAACGTTTTTCCATTTCTTTGTGTCTTCCTCAATTTCTTTCATGAGTATTTTATAATTTTCTGAGTACAGATCCTTTGTCTCTTTGGTTAGATTTATTCCTAGGTATCTTATGGTTTTGGGTGCAATTGTAAATGGGATCAACTCCTTAATTTCTCTTTCTTCTGTCTTGTTGTTGGTGTATAGGAATGCCACTGATTTCTGTGCATTGATTTTATATCCTGCCACTTGACTGAATTCCTGTATGAGTTCTAGCAGTTTTGGGGTGGAGTCTTTGGGGTTTTCCACATAAAGTATCATATCATCTGCAAAGAGGGAGAGTTTGACATCTTCTTTGCCGATTTGGATGCATTTTATTTCTTTTTGTTGTCTGATAGCTGTGGCTAGGACTTCCAATACTATGTTGAATAGCAGTGGTGATAGTGGACATCCCTGCCGCGTTCCTGACCTTAGGGGGAAAGCTCTCAGTTTTTCCCCATTGACAATGATATTCGCTGTATGTTTTTCATAGATGGCTTTTATGATATTGAGGTATGTACCCTCTATGCCTATACTCTGAAGAGTTTTGATCAAGAAAGGATGCTGTACTTTGTCAAAAGATTTTCTGCATCTATTGAGAGGATCATATGACTCTTGTTCTTTCTTTTATTAATGTATTGTATCACGTTGATTGATTTGCGGATGTTGAACCAACCTTGCAGCCCAGGAAAAAGTCCCACTTGGTCGTGGTGAATAATCCTTTTAATGTACTGTTGGATCCTATTGGCTAGTATTTTGGTGAGAATTTTTGCATCCATGTTCATCAGGGATATTGGTCTGTAATTCTCCTTTTTGATGGGGTCTTTGTCTGGTTTTGGGATCAAGGTAATGCTGGCCTCATAAAATGAGTTTGGAGGTTTTCCTTCCATATCTATTTTTTGGAACAGTTTCAGAAGAATAGGTATTAATTCTTCTTGAAATGTTTGGTAGAATTTCCCTGGGAAGCCATCTGGCCCTGGGCTCTTGTTTGTTGGGAGATTTTGGATGACTGCTTCAATTTCCTTAGTGGTTATAGGTCTGTTCAGGTTTTCTATTTCTTCCTGGTTCAGTTTTGGTAGTTGATACATCTCTAGGAATGCATCCATTTCTTCCAGGTTATCTAATTTGCTGGCATACAGTTAATCATAATATGTTCTTATAATTGTTTGTATTTCTTTGGTGTTGGTTGTGATCTCTCCTCTTTCATTCATGATTTTGTTGATTTGGGTGCTTTCTCTTTTCTTTTTGATAAGTCTGGCCAGGGGTTTATCAATCTTGTTAATTCTTTCAAAGAACCAGCTCCTAGTTTCGTTGATCTGTTCTACTGTTCTTTTCGTTTCTATTTCATTGATTTCTGCTCTGACCTTTATTATTTCTCTTCTCCTGCTGGGTTTAGGCTTTATTTGCTGTTCTTTCTCTAGCTCCTTTAGGTGTAGGGTTAGGTTGTGTACTTGAGACCTTTCTTGTTTCTTGAGAAAGGCTTGTATTGCTATATACTTTTCTCTTAGGACTGCCTTTGCTGCATCCCAAAGATTTTGAACAGTTGTGTTTTCATTTTCATTGGTTTCCATGTATTTTTTTAATTCTTCTTTAATTTCCTGGTTGACCCATTCGTTCTTCAGTAGGATGCTCTTTAGCCTCCATGTATTTGAGTTCTTTCCGACTTTCCTCTTGTGATTCAGTTCTAGTTTCAAAGCATTGTGGTCTGAAAAGAGGCAGGGTATGATCCCAATCTTTTGGTACCAGTTGAGACCTGATTTATGACCTAGGATGTGATCGATTCTGGAGAACGTTCCATGGGGACTAGAGAAGAATGTGTATTCCGTTGCTTTGGGGTAGAATGTTCTGAATATGTCTGTGAAGTCCATTTGGTCCAGTGTGTCATTTAAAGTCTTTATTTCCTTGTTGATCTTTTGCTTAGACGATCTGTCCATTTCAGTGAGGGGGTGTTAAAGTCCCCCACTATTATTGTATTGTTCTCGATGTGTTTCTTTGTTTTTGTTATTAATTGCCTTATATAATTGGCTGCTCCCATGTTAGGGGCATAGATATTTACAATTGTTAGATCTTCTTGTTGGATAGATCCTTTAAGTAGGATATAATGTCCTTCCTTGTCTCCTATTACAGTCTTTGGCTTAAAATCTAATTTGTCTGATATAAGGATTGCCCCCCCAGCTTCCTTTTGGTGTCCATGAGCATGGTAAATGGTTTTCCACCCCCTCATTTTCAATCTGGGGGTGTCTTTGGGTCTAAAATGAGTCTCTTGCACACAGCATATCGATGGGTCTTGTTTTTTAATCCAGTCTGATAGCCTGTGTCTTTGGATTGGGGCATTTAGCCCATTTTCATTCAGGGTAACTATTGAAAGATAGGAATTTAGTGGCATTGTATTACCTGTAAGGTGACTGTTACTGTATATTGTCTGTGTTCCTTTCTGGTCTATGTTGATTTCAGGCTCTCTCTTTGCTTAGAGGACCCCTTTCAATATTTCTTGTAGGGCTGGTTTTGTGTTTGCAAATTCCTTTAGTTTTTGCTTGTCCTGGAAGCTTTTTATCTCTCCTTCAATTTTCAGTGACAGCATAGCTGCATATTTTTCTCATTTAGTGCTCTGAATATATCCTGCCAGTCCTTTCTGGCCTGCCAGGTCTCTGTGGATAGATCTGTGCCAATCTAATGTTTCTACCATTGTAGGTTACATATCTCTTCTCTCGAGCTGCTTTCAGGATTTTCTCTTTGTCTCTGAGACTCGTAAGTTTTACTATTAGATGTCGGGGTGTTGACCTATTTTTATTGATTTTGAGAGGGGTTCTCCGTGCTTCCTGGATTTTGATGCCTGTTTCCTTCCCCAAATTAGGGAAGTTCTCTGCTATAATTTGCTCCATTATACCTTCTGACCCTCTCTCTCTTTCTTCGTCTTCTGGCATCCCATTTATTCTAATGTTGTTTCACCTTATGGTATCGCTTATCTCTCGAATTCTGCCCTCGTGATCCAGTAGTTGTTTATCTCCCTTTGTCTCAGCTTCTTTATTTTCCATCATTTGGTCTTCTATATTACTGATTCTCTCTTCTGCCTCATTTATCCTAGCAGTTAGCGCCCCTATTTTTTATTGCACCTCATTAATAGCCTTTTTGATTTCTACTTGATTAGATTTTAGTTCTTTTACTTCTCCAGAAGGGGTTTCTCTAATAACTTCCATATTTTTTTCAAGCCCAGCTAGTATCTTAAAAGCGATGATTCTGAACTCTAGATCTGACATCTTACTAATGTCCGTATTGAGTAGGTCCCTGGCAGTCGGTACTACTTCTTGTTCTTTTGGTTGAGGTGATTTTTTCCATCTTATCATTTTGTGCAGAGGAGCATAGATTAATGAGAGAACAAAATGCTAGCAGAGTAACAACGTCCCCAGAAAATATACTCTAAACAAATCAGAAAAGACCTGAAGCAGTGGGAAAAGAAAGGGAAAGAGAGAAAAAAGAAAAAGAAAAAGAAAAAAAAGAAAAAGAAAAAGATAAAGATAAAAACAAAAACAAACAAAACAAAACAACAACAAAAAAAAAACCCAGAATGTGATCAAATATGATCAGGCTGGTATATAGATCAGTGCCACACACTAGATTTGGGGTGTATTTTGGTCTGTTGGAAGAAAGTGCCTCCCAAAATTTTAAAGAAAGAAAAACTTATATATGTACAAAAAAAAGAGTTGATATGATGAAGGGATGGAATATGACTGTAAAAATGGAAATTATAAAAAATTTTATAAAAGGAATTGATAAGAAGTTGTTTGAAAAAAGAAAGAAGAGGATTTTAAAAAAGAGAAAAAAGAAAAAAAAGGAGAGAATGTGATCAGGCAGGGGAGTAGAAAAAACCATATACTAGAGATTTAGGGTATATTTTAATCTGTTAGAAGAAACTATCTCAAAATTTTAAAGAGAGAACAACTTATATATATATGCCAAAAATACGGGTAACTACTATGAAGGGATAGAATATGACTCTAAAAATGAAAAATAAAAATGTCTTTTAAAAAAAGGGATTGATAGGATGTTGGTTGAAAAAGGGAAAAAGAAAAATTCAAAAAGAAAAAAAGACAGTTAAAAAAAATCAACTTTGAAAGACTAAAGAATCATGGTAAAAAAGCCATGAATTCTATGTGCAGTATTCCCCTAGCGCTGGAGTTCTGCCTTTCTTATTGATCGGTAAACTTGGTCTTGGCTGGCTGTTCTCGCTGATCTTCTGGGGGAGGAGCCTGTTGCTGTGGTTCCCAAATGTCTTTGCCGGAGGCGGAATTGCCCCGCCCTTGCCCCCTCCCTGCTAATTAATCTGCTCGGGTTTGCTTTCCGGAGCTTTTGTTCCCTTCGAGCTTTCCATACAGCTTTGGAGGTGGAGAGTGAAAATGGTGGCCTCCCAATCTCCGCCCCAGAGGAGCCGAGAACTCGGGGCCCCGCTCCTCAGTGCGCCCCCAGAGAAAAGCCGTCAGTCACTCCCGTCTCCCCGGTCTCTGGCCACACTCCGTGCTCACCTGGCCTGTGACCGCGCGTTTCTATCTCTGGCACCCGACCCCGGGTGGAGTCTCCAAACCCAGCAGATCCCTGCGGTGCACTCCCGTGTGGCTCCTCCTGGGGGAGGAAGGGGAGTCTCCCCGGATCTGCTGCTTGTTGGGTCCCTGCTGGAGAGCAGGGGCCCGACTGTGCCGCGGATCACGGTTTATGGCAACCCCGATCTGAAAACCCGCGCCTGGGCTCTGCCTCTGCAGCCGGCTTCCCTGCTCCGTTACCTGGGAGCTCTGCCACACTCAGGCACCCCTGGTCTTTCTGTGACCCTGAGGGTCCTGAGACCACACTGTCCCGGAGGGTTCCACCCCCCGCTTAGCCACCAGAGTGACGTCCCTCGGCGGAGCAGACTTTTAAAAGTTCCGATTTTGTGCTCCGCGGCTCTATCACTTGCCGGAAGCTGTGATAGAGGCCCCTCCCCCGCCGTCTATCCTCCCGAATATCGCCTCGGATTCACTTCTCCGCACGTCCTACCTTCCAGAAAGTGGTCGCTTTTCTGATGAGAGAGTTGTTGCTCTTCTTTTCTTCGATCTCCTGTTGAGTTTGTAGGTGTTCAGAATGGTTTGATCCCTATCCAGCTGAATTCCTGAGACCAGACGAAATCCAGGTCTCCTACTCCTCCGCCATCTTGCTCCGCCCCTCATATCTAATTTTACTTGAGCCCTCCTTTATTCTTGGTAAATCTGCCTGAAGGTTTATCAATTTTTTTTAATCTTTTCAAAGAACCAGCTGCTAATTTCATTAATAGTTTCTAGTTTTTTGTTTTGTTTTGTTTTGTTCTTTAGTCTCTACTTCATTTATTTCCACTCTGATCTTTACTGTTTTCTTCCTTCTACAAACTTGGGCTTTTGTTTTTTCCTTTTCTGGTAACTTTAGGTGTAAATTTAGATTGTTTATTTGAGGATTTTCTTACTTAATGAAGTAGGCCTGTATCACTATAAACTTCCCTCTTTGAACTGCTTTAGCTTCTTTGAACTGCATTTGGGCATGTGGTCTTTTCATTTTCATTTGTCACAAGGTATTTTTTTCTTCCCTCTTTGATTTCTTTGTGGACCCATTGCTTGTTTAGTAGCATGTTGTTTAGCCTCCACATGTTTGTGTTTATTTCAGTTTTCTTCCTGTAACTGATTTTTAATTTCATACCATTGTGGTCACAAAGAGATGATGATGATTTCAATCTTTTTAAATTTAGTGAGACTTCTTTTGTGGACTAACAGGTGATCTATCCTGAAGAATTTTCCATGTATACCTAAGAAGAATATCTGTTCTGCTTCTTTTGGATAGAATGCTCTGTATATATCTATTAAGTTCTCTGGTGTAGTGTGTCATTTAAGACTAATTTTTCTTTACTGATTTTCTGTCTAAATGATCTATCCATTGGTGTAAGTGTGGTGTTAAAGTCCCTTCTTATTATATCTTACCAATTTCTCCTTTTCTGTCTTTTGTTATTTGCTTTAGGTATTTCGGTACCCCTATGTTGAATGCATAGGTATTTATAAGTATTATATCCTCTTGTTGAATTGATTCCTTTAACATTCTGTAATGCCTTTTTTTTTTAAGTCTGATATAAGTACAGCTACAGAGCTTGCTTTTCATTTCAGTTTGAATGGAATAGTTTTCTCTATCTCTTCACTTTCAGTCTGTGTGTGTCTTTAGATTTGAAGTGTACCTCTTTAGTATATAGATAGGCTTTGCTTTTTTATGCATTAGCCACCTTATGTCTTTTGATTGGAGCACTTGGTCCATTTACACATGAAGCAACTATGGATATGTCCTTATATTCTATATTGTTTTCTAATTGTCTTTGTAGTTCTCTGTTCCTTTCTTCTTCTCTTGCTCTCCTCCCTTGTGATTTGATTTTCCTTATTGTTATGTTTATATTTCTTTTTCTTTATTTTTTGTGTATCTATTATAGGTATTTGGTCTATGGTTACCTTGAGGATCATATAAAGCATCCTATGAACAGTCTGTTTTAAGTTCATGGTCACTTAAGTTTCAGTTCATTCTAAAAGCATGAAATTTTTGGAGGGAGCTAAGATGGTGATGTCGTAGGAGGACTTTAGGCTCATCTCATTCCTCAAACACAATTAGATAACTATTAAACCATTCTAAGTACCCCAGAAATCAACCTGAAGAGTGATAGAACGAACTCCACAACCAAAGGGAGAGAAGAAGCCACACCGAAGAAGGTAGAAAGCTCAGAGACATGGTTTCAGGGAGAAATGGATTGCAGATGCTGCAGAGGGGAGGGAGCTGTGGTAGCAGAGAAAGGCTAGAGAGAGAGAGAGGAGCACACAGGGAACACACAAGGAGAACATTTCCCCAAAGCCATTGACTGGGGAAACAAGATGGGCTGTTTTTTGTGAGTTTTTGCAACCAGTAGGCTAACTGTGAACACTGGCTGCTTCCTTCCACCAAGTACCACACCTCTGCACTCTGGCACAACAGCCCATCTCAGACAAGCTTGCCTCAGTCCCAGCACAGCAGGCCCCTTCCCCAGAAGGCCAGCAGAAACCACTGAACACATCACATATCCCAAACAGAGAGTTCTGAAGGGCTTTAGTTCTAATGGAAGTAGTATCAAGTCTCATTTAACAAACAGACAAGCACACCAGGTTAAAACTTACCACATTCTGGCCAAGTAACAAACACTTCCCATTGCAGGAAAGGAGAGCCTCTTCAGACCACTGACCTGAAGAATAGAGCAGCCAAAATACAGAGTGAATGCAGTGCACACCAGACACATTCCCTGAAACTCCAGGCCCTGGACAATATCTGACCTCTTCTTCATAACACGAATTCTCTCAGGAGCAAGAAATGTAGTGGGCTTTTCTAACAGAGAGAAGAAGGCTGAGACTTAGACAAAATGCCAAGACAGAGGAATTCATCCCAAATGAAAGAACAATCTAATGTCATGGCCATATGTCTAAGTGAAAGAGATATAAGTAACATGTCTTATGGAGAATTTAAATCAACAATCATAAAGATACTCCCTGGGCTTGAGAAAAGAATGGAAGATTTCAGAAAGGCCCTTACCACAGAGATAAAAGCATTAAAAAAAGAATCACTCAGAAATAAAAAATGTAGTAGCTAAAATTGGAAACAGGCTTGCTGCAATGAGTACAATGCTGGAAGAGACAGAGGAATAAATAAGTGATATAGAAGACAAAATAATGGAAAATAATGGTGAACAAAAGAGGGAAAGAAGAATTATGGAACAGGAGGATAGATTTAGGGAATTCAGTGACTACATCAAATGTAATAACATTTATATCATATGAGTCCCAGAAGAATATGAGAGAGAAAAGGGGGCAGAAATTATTCAGGAAATAATAGCTGAAAACTTCCCTAATCTGGGAACAGAAATAGATATCCAGATATAGGAGGCACAGTGAACTCCCATCAAAACCAACAAAAGCAGGCCAACACAAAGACATACTGTAATTAAATTTTCAAAGATATAACAATAAAGAAAAAAATCTTAAGAGCAGCAAGACAAAAGAAGTCTCTAACTTACTAGGGAAGACCCATAGGCTAGCTGCAGATCTCTCAACAGAAACTTGGCAAGCCAGAAGAGAGTGGCATGAATGGTGCTGAGTGGGAAAAATCTGCAGCCAAGGCTGCAGCAAGGCTATCATTCAGAATAGAAGGAGAGATAAAGAGTGTCCCAGACACAAAAACTAAGGAGTTTGTGACCACTAAACCAGCCCTACAAGAAATATTAAAGGGGACTCTTAGAGTGGGAAGGAAAGAGCACAACTGACAAATCTGAGAAAGGAACAGAGAAAATCTCCATAAACAATGACAAGACAAGAAATAAAATGACACTAAATACCTATCTGTTGATAATAACTCTGAATGTAAATGGACTAAATGCCCCAGTCAAAAGGCATAGGGTGTCAGAATGGATAAAAAACAAGACCCATCTATATACTAACTACTAGAGATTCATTTCAGACTTAAAGACACCTGCATATGGAAAATGAGGCAATGGAGAAACACTTACCATGCAAATGGACATCAAAAGAAAGCCAGAGTAGTAATACCTATATCAGACAAACTAGACTTTAAAACAAAGATGGTAGGGGGCCTGGGTGGCTCAGTTGGTTAAGCGACTGCCTTCAGCTCAGGTCATGATCCTGGAGTCCCTGGATCGAGTCCCGCATCAGGCTCCCTGCTCGGCAGGGAGTCTGCTTCTCCCTCTGACCCTCCCCCTCTCATGCTCTCTCTCTCTCTCTCATTCTCTCTCTCAAATAAATAAATAAATCTTTAAAAAAAAAAACAAAGATGGTAATAAGTGATAAAGAGGGGAACTATATTACTGTAAAGGGGACAATCCAACAAGAAGATCTAACAATTGTAAATATTTATGCACCCAATATGGGAACACCCAAATGTAAAAAATAATCAATAACAAACATAAAGGAACTCATTGATAATAATACAATAATACTAGGGGATTTTAACACCCATTTATATAATTTACAGATTTACAGATCATCTAAACAGAAAATCAGCAAGGAAACAATGGTTTTGAATGACACACTGGACCAGATGAACCTAACAGATATATTCAGAACATTCCATCCGAAAGCAGAATACACATTCTTTCGAGTGCACGTTAGACATTCTCTAGAATAGATCACATACTAGGTCACAAATCAGGACTCAAGGAATACACAAAGATTGAGATTATATCATCATGCTTTCTGACCACAATGCTATGAAACTTGAAGTCAATCACAAGAAAAAAATTGGAAAGACCACAAATACATAGAGATTAAACAATGTGCTACCAGACAATGAATGGGTCAAACAGGAAATTAAAGAAGAAATTAAAAAATACATGGACACAAATGAAAATTAAAACACAATGGTCCAAAACCATTGAGAGGCAGCAAAAGTGGTCCTAAGAGGAAGTATATAGCAATACTGGCCTACTTTAAGAAGTAAGAAAAATTTCAAATAAACGGCCTAAACTTACACCTAAAGGAGCTAGAAAAAGAACAACAAATGAAGCCTAATGCCAGCAGAAGAAAGGAAATAATAAGATTAAAGCAGAAATAGGGCGCCTGGGTGGCTCAGTCGTTAAGCGTCTGCCTTCGGCTCAGGTCATGATCCCAGGGTCCTGGGATCAGGCCCTGCATCAGGCTCCCTGCTCATCGGGAAGCCTGCTTCTCCCTCTCCCACTCCCCCTTCTTGTGTTCCCTCTCTCACTGTGTCTCTCTGTCAAATAAATAAAATCTTAAAAAAAAAAAGAAGATTAAAGCAGAAATAAATGATATCAAAACTAAAAAACCAATAGATCAGATCAATGAAAACAGGGGCTGGTTTTTTGAAAAAATTAATAAAATCAATAAACCTCTAGCCAGACTTATCAAAAAGAATAGACAGAACCCAAATAAATAAAATCACAAATGAAAGAAGAGAAATTAACACCACCACAGAAATACAAACAATTATAAGAGAATATTATGAAAACCTATATGCCAACATATCAGACTACCTGGAAAAAATGGATAAATTCCTAGAAACATATAAACTACCAAAACTGAAACAGGAAATAATAGCAAACTTGAACACACTGATAATGAGAAAAGATATTGAATCAGTAATCAAAAATTTCCCAACAAAAAAAGTCCAGAGCCAGAAGGCTTCACAGATGAATTCCACCAAACAATTAAAGAAGAGTTAATACCTATTCTCAAACTATTCCAAAAAATAGAAATGGAAGGAATACTTCAAATTCATTCTAGGAGGCCAGCATCTCTCCAATACAAAAACCAGATAAAGACTCCACTAAAAAAGAGAACTACAGGCCAACATATCTGATGACCATGGATGCAAAAATTCTCAATAAAATACTAGCAAAACAAATCCAACACTACATTAAAAGAATCATTCACCACGACCAAGTGGGATTTATTCTTGGGCTGCAAAGGGCAGTTCAATATTCGCAAATCAATCAAGTGATACACCACATTTATAAAAGAAAGGATAAGAACCATATCCCTTCAATAGATGCAGAAAAAGCATTAGACAAAGTACAACATCAGTCATGATAAAAACCCTCAGCAACATAGGTTTAAAGGGACCATACCTCAATATAATAAAGGCCATATATGAAAAATCCACAGCTAATATCATCCTCAATGGAGAAAAACTAAGAGGTTTTCCTCCACTGTCAGGAAGAAGACAGGGATGTCCACTCTGACAACTGCTATTTAACATAGTACTGGAAATCTTAGCTGTAACAATCGGTCAACAAAAATAAATAAAAGACATCCAAACTGGCAAAGAAAGAAGTCAAACTTTTACCATTTGTAGATGACATGATACTCTCTACTGAAAACCCAAAGACTCCACCAAAATATTGCAAAAACTGCTACATGAATTCACTAAAGTTGGAGGATACAAATTAAATGTACAGAAATCTGTTTCATTTCTATACACCAGTAATGAAGTAACAGAAAGAGAAATCAAGGTATCAGTCCCATTTACCACTGCACCAAAAATCATAACATACCAAGAAATAAACCTAACAAAGAAGTGAAAGATTTATACTCTGAAAACTATAAAACACCTGATTAAAGAAATTGAAGATGACACAAAGAAATATAAACATAATGCATGTTCATGGATTGGAAGAACAAATACTGTTAAAATATCTATATTACCTAAAGCAATGTACACATTTAATACAATCCCTATCAAAATACCAACCAAATTTTCACAGAGCTAGAATGAACAACCCTAAAATTTGTATGGAACCACAAAAGACCCTGAAAAGCCAAAGGAAATTTGAAAAAGAAAAGTAAAGCTGGAGATATCACAATCCAGACTTTAAGTTATATTACAAAGCTGTAGTGATCAAAACAGTATGGTACTGACACAAATATTTACACAAAGGTCAACTGAACAGAATAGAAAACCCAGAAATGAACCCACAACTATATGTCAATTAATTTTCAACAAAGCAGGAAAGAATATCCAATGGGAAAAACACAGTCTGTTCAACAAAGGGTGTTGGGAAAACTGGACAGCAACATGCAAAAGAATGAAACTTTCTTACACCTTACACAAAAATAAATTCAAAATGGATTAAAGACCTAAAGGGAGACTTGAAACCTTAAAAATCCTACAGGAGAACACAGACAGTAATCTCTTTGACATCAGCAATAGCAACTTCTTACCAGATATGTCCCCTGGGTGAGGAAAATAAAAGCAAAAATAAATTACTGGGACTTCATCAAAATAAAAAGCTTCTGCAGAGCAAAGGAAACAATCACTAAAACTAGAAGGCAACTTACGGGATGGCAGAAGATATTTGCAAGTGACATATCTGATAAAGGATTAGTGTCCAAAATATTAAGAACTTATAAAATTCAACACCCCCAAAATTAATAATCCTATTTAAAATAATGGGCAGAAGATATGAATAGACATTTCTCCAAAGACATACAGATGGCCAATAGACACATGAAAAGATATTCAACCTCACTCATCATCAGGGAAATACAAATCAAAACTACAATGAGATAGCACCTCACACTTGTCAGAATGGCTAAAATCAACATTACAAGGAACAACAGGTGTTGGTGAGGGTGCAGAGAAAGGGGAACCCTCTTGCATTGTTGGTGGGAATAGCAAACTGGTGCAGCCGCTCTGGAAAGCAGTATGGAAGTTCATCAAAAAGGTAAAAATAGAACTGCCCTATGATCCAGCAATTGTACTACTAGGTATTTACCCAAAGAATACAAAAATACTAATTCAAATGGATAGATGCACCCCAATGATTATAGCATTATTATCTACAATAAACAAATTATGGAAATAACTCAAATGTCCATTGACTGATGAAAGAATAAAAGAGAGGGGGTGGGGAGGAGGAAGACGGTGGAGGAGTAGGAGACCTAAATTTCCTCTGGTCCCAGGAATTCAGCTAGATACGGATCAAACCATTCTGAACACCTACAAATTCAACAGGAGATCGAAGAAAAGAATAGCAGCAACTCTCTGAACAGAAAAGCAACCACTTTCTGGAAGGTAGGACATGAGAAGTGAATCCGAGGCGATATTCCAGAAGATAGATGGTGGGGGAGGGGGCCTCCATCAGCCGCTATGGGCAAGTGATAGAGCCGCAGAGCACAAAATCGGAAATTTTAGAAGTCTGCTCTGCTGAGGGACGTCGCTCCAGTGGCTAAGCGGGGGGTGAAACCCTCGCGGGACAGTGTGGTCTCAGGACCCTCAGGGTCACAGAAAGACTGGGGGTGCCTGAGTGCAGCAGAGCTCGCAGGTACCAGAGTGGAAAAGCCGGCTGCAGAGACCGAGCCGAGGCATGGGCTCTCAGCTCTGAGTTGCCATAGACCGTGATGCGCAGCACAGTCAGGCCACTGCTCTTCCAGCAGGGTCCCAACAAGCAGCAGAACCAGGGAGACTCCCCTTCCTCCCCCGGGAGGAGCAGTGCAGGAGCACACTGCAGGGATCTGCTGGGTTTGGAGACTCCGCACTGGGTCGGGTGCCAGAGATAGAAACACTCAGTCACAGGCCGGTGAGCACGGAGTGCGGCTGGAGACTGGGGAGATGGGAGTGACTGACTGCTTTTCTCTGGGGGCAAACTGAGGAGCGGGACCCCCAGTTCTCAGCTCCTCTGGGGCGGAGATTGGGAGGCCACCATTTTCACTCTTGTCCTCCAAAGCCGAATGGAAAGCTTGCAGGGAACAAAAGCTCCAGAGAGCAAACCCGAGCAGATTACTTAGACTGGACCAGCAAGGGCGGGGCAATTCCACCTCTGGCAAAGACATTTGGGAACCACAGCAACAGGCCTCATCCCCAGAAGATCAGCAAGAACAGCCAGCCAAGACCAAGTTTACCGATCAATGAGAACAGCAGAACTCCAGCGCTAGGGGAATACTGCACATAGAATTCATGGCTTTTTTACCATGATTCTTTAGTCTTTCAAGGTTAATTTTTTTATTAACTTTTTCTCTTTTTTTTCAATTTTTCTTTTTCCCTTTTTCAACCAACATCTTATCAATCACTTCTTTAAAGAATATTTTTTATTCTTCATTTTTAAAGTCATATTCTATCCCTTCATATTAGTTAACCTTATTTTTGGTATATATATAAGTTGTTCTCTCTTTAAAATTTTGGGATACAGTTTCTTCTAACAGACCAAAATATATCCTAAATCTCTAGTGTATGGCTTTGTTCTAGTCTCCTGCCTGACCACATTCTCTCCCTTTTTAAAAAAAAAAAAAATCCTCTTCTTCCTTTTTTCAACCAACTTCTTATCAATTCCTTTTATAAAATCTTTTCTAATTTTCACCTTTACATTCATATACCATCCCTTCATCAAAATTATCCTTATTTTTGTACATATATTTTTCTTTCTTTAAAATTTTGGGAGGTACGTTCATCTAACAGACCAAAATATGCCCAAAATCTAGTGTGTGGCACTGATCTATGCACCACCCTGATCATATTTGATCATATTCTGTTTTGGTTTGGTTTGGTTTGGTTTTATCATTTTCTTTTTTTTTTCTTTTTCTTTTTTCTTTCTTTCCCTTTCTTTTCCCCTGGTTTCAGGTCTTTTCTGATTTGTTTAGAGTATATTTTCTGGGGACGTTGCTACCATGTTAGCATTTTGTTCTCTCATTCATCTATTCTCCTCTGGAAAAAATGACAAGATGGAAAAAATCACCTCAATAAAAAGAACAAGAGGCAATAATGACTGCCAGGGACCAAATCAATACAGACATTAGTAAGATGTCAGAACTAGAGTTCAGAATGATTATTTTAAAAATACGAGTTGGGCTTGAAAAAAGCATGGATGTTATTAGAGAAACTCTTTCTGGAGAAATAAAAGGATTAAAATCAAACCAAGTTGAAATCAAAACGGCTATTAATGAGGGGCAATGAAAAATGGAGGCTCTAACTGCTATGATAAATGAGGCAGAAGAGAGAATTAGTGATATAGGAGACCAAATGATGGAAAATAAAGAAGCTGAGGAAAAAAGAGATAAACAACCACTGGATCATGAGAGCAGAATTCGAGAGATAAGTGATACCGTAAGATGAAACAATGTCAGAATAATTGGGATCTCAGAAGAAGAAGAAAGAGAGAGAGTGGCAGAAGGTATATTGGAGCAAAATATAGCAGAGAACTTCCCTAATTTAGGGAAGGAAACAGTCATCAAAATACAGCAGGCACAGAGAACCCCTCTCAAAATCAATAAAAAGAGGTCAACACCCCGACACCTAATAGTAAAACTTACGAGTCTCAGAGACAAAGAGATAATCCTGAAAGCAGCTTGGGACAAGAGATATGTAATCTACAATGGTAGAAACATTAGACTGGCAACAGACCTATCCACAGAGACCTGACAGGCCAGAAAGGACTGGCAGGATATATTCAGAGCACTAAATGAGAAAAATATGCAGCCAAGAATACTATATCCAGCTATGCTGTCATTGAAAATTGAAGGAGAGATAAAAAGCTTCCAGGACAAACAAAAACTAAAGGAATTTGCAAACACAAAACCAGCCCTACAAGAAATCTTGAAAGGCGTCCTCTAAGCAAAGAGAGACCCTAAAAGCAACATAGACCAGAAAGGAACACAGACAATATACAATAACAGTCACTTTACAGGCAATACAATGGCACTAAATTCATATCTTTCAATAGATACCCTGAATGTAAATGGACTCAATGCCCCGATCCAAAGACACAGGCTATCAGATTGGATTAAAAAACAAGATCCATCGATATGCTGTCTGCAAGAGACTCATTTTAGACCCAAAGACACCACCAGATTGAAAGTGAGGGGGTTGAAAACCATTTACCAGGCTATGGACACCAAAAGAAAGCTGGGGTGGCAATCCTTATATCAGACAAATTAGATTTTAAACCAAAGACTATAATAAGAGATGAGGAAGGACACTATTTGCTACTTAAAGTGTCTTTCCAACAAGAAGATCAACAATTGTAAATATCTATGCCCCTAACATGGGAGCAGCCAATTATATAAGCCAATTAATAACAAAAGCAAAGAAACACATCGACAACAATACAATAATAGTGGGGGACGTTAACACCCTCCTCACTGAAATGGACAGATCGTCTAAGCAAAGGATCAACAAGGAAATAAAGACTTTAAATGACACACTGGACCAAATGGACTTCACAGACATATTCAGAACATTCCATCCCAAAGCAACAGAATACACATTCTTCTCTAGTCCCCATGGAACATTCTCCAGAATAGATCACATCCAAGGTCACGAAGCAGGTCTCAACTGGTACCAAAAGATTGGGATCATTCCCTGCCTATTTTCAGACCACAATGCTTTGAAACTAGAACTCAATCACAAGAGGAAGGTCAGAAAGAACTCAAATACAAGGAGGCTAAAGACCATCCTACTGAAGAAGGTATAGGTCAACCAGGAAATTAAAGAAGAATTTTTAAAATTCATGGAAACCAATGAAAATGAAAACACAAAATCTTTGTTCAAAAATTTTGGGATGAAGCAAAGGCAGTCCTAAGAGGAAAGTACATAGCATTACAAGCCTTTCTAAAGGAACAAGAAAGTCCTCAAATACACAACCTAACCCTACACCTAAAGGAGCTGGAGAAAGAACAGCAAATAAAGCCTAAACCCAGCAGGAGAAGAGAAATCATAAAGGTCAGAGCAGAAATCAATGAAATAGAAACCAAAAGAACAGTAGAACAGATCAACAAAACTGGGAGATGGTTCTTTGAAAGAATTAACAAGATTGATAAACCCCTGGCCAGACTTATCAAAAAGAAAAGAGAAATGACCCAAATCAACAAAATCATGAATGAAAGAGGAGAGATCACAACCAACACCAAAGAAATACACTTACAAGAACATGTGATGAGCAACTATGCCAGCAAATTAGATAACGTGGAAGAAATGGATGCATTCCTAGAGATGTATCAACTACCAAAACTGAACCAGGAAGAAATAGAAAACCTAAACAGACCTATAACCACTAAGGAAATTGAAGCAGTCATCAAAAATCTCCAACAAACAAAAGCCAAGGGCCAGATGGCTTTCCAGGGGAATTCTACCAAACATTTCAAGAAGAATTAATACCTATTCTTCTGTAACTGTTCCAAAAAATAGAAATGGAAGGAAAACTTCCAAACTCGTTTTATGAGGCCACCATTGCCTTGATCCCCAAACAAGACAAAGACCCCATCAAAAAGGAGAATTCCAGACCAATATCCTTGATGAACATGGATGCAAAAATTCTCACCAAAATACTAGCCAATAGGATCCAACAGTACATTAAAAGGATTATCCACCACGACCAAGTGGGATTTATCCCTGGGCTGCAAAGTTGGTTCAACACCAACAAATCAATCAATGTGATACAATACATTAATAAAAGAAAGAACAAGAACCATATGATCCTCTCAATAGATGCACAAAAACTAGTTGACAAAGTACAGCATCGTTTCTTGATCAAAACTCTTCAGAGTATAGGATAGAGGGTACATACCTCAATATCATAAAAGCTATCTATGAGGGCGCCTGGGTGGCTCAGATGGTTAAGCGTCTGCCTTCAGCTCAGGTCATGATCCCAGGGTCCTGGGATCGAGTCCCACATTGGGCTCCCGGCTCAGCGGGGAGCCTGCTTCTCCCTCTGACCCTCTCCCCTCTCATGCTGTTTCTCTCTCGCTCGCTCTCTAAAAAATAAATAAAATCTTTAAAAAAAAAAAAAAAAAAAAAAAAGCTATCTATGAAAAACTCACAGCAAATATCATTCTCAATGGAGAAAAACTGAGAGCTTTCCCCCTAAGGTCAGGAACGCGGCAGGGATGTCCACTATCACCACTGCTATTCAACATATTATTGGAAGTCCTAGCGACAGCAATCAGACAACAAAAACAAATCAAAGGCATCCAAATCGGCAAAGAAGTGAAAATCTCATTCTTTGCAGATGATATGATACTTTATGTGGAAAACCCAAAAGACTCCACCCCAAAACTGCTAGAACTCATACAGGAATTCAGTAGAGTGGCAGGATATAAAATCAATGCACAGAAGTCAGTGGCATTCCTATACACCAACAACAAGACAGAAGAAAGAGAAATTAAAGAGTCGATCCCATTTACAACTGCACCCAAAACCATAAGATACCTAGGAATAAATCTAACCAAAGAGACAAAGGATCTGTACTCAGACAATTATAAAATACTTATGAAAGAAATAGAGGAAGACACAAAGAAATGGAAAAATGTGCCATGCTCATGGATTGGAAGAACAAATATTGTGAAGATGTCAATGCTACCTAGAACAATCTACTCATTCAATGCAATCCCCATCAAAATACCATCCACTTTTTTCAAAAAATGGAACAAATAATCCTAAAATTTGTATGGAACCAGAAAAGACCCCGCATAGCCAGAGGAATGTTGAAAAAGAAAAGCAAAGCTGGCAGCATCACAATTCCGGACTTCCAGCTCTATTACAAAGCTGTCATCATCAAGACAGCATGGTACTGGCACAAAAACAGACACATAGATCAATGGAACAGAATAGAGAGCCCAGAAATGGACCCTTAACTCTATGGTCAATTAATTTTCGACAAAGCAGGAAAGAATGTCCAATGGTAAAGAGACAGTCTCTTCAACAAATGGTGTTGGGAAAATTGGACAGCCACATGCAGAAGAATGAAACTGGACCATTTTCTTATACCACACACAAAAATAGACTCAAAATGGATGAAAGACCTAAATATGAGACAGGAATCCATCCAAACCCTAAAGGAGAACACAGGCAGCAACCTCTTCAACCTCAGCTGAAGCAACTTCTTCCTAGAAACATCGCCAAAGGCAAAGGAAGCAAGAGCAAAAATGAGCTATTGGGACTTCATCAAAATAAAACCTTTTGCACAGCAAAGGAAACAGTCAACAAAACCAAAAGACAACCGACAGAATGGGAGAAGATATTTGCAAATGACATATCAGATAAAGGGCTAGTATCCAAAATCTATAAAGAACCTATCAAACTCAACACCCAAAGAACAAATGATCCAATCAAGAAATGGTCAGAAGACATGAACAGACATTTCTGCAAAGATGACATCTAAATGGCCAACAGATACATGAAAAAGTGCTCAACATGGCTTGGCATCAGGGAAATCCAAATCAAAAGCTCAATGAGATACCACCTCACACCAGTCAGAATGGCTAAAATTAACAAGTCAGGAAACGACAGATGTTGGCGGGGATGCAAGCTGGTGCAGCCACTCTGGAAAACAGTATGGAGGTTCATCAAAAAGTTGCAAATAGAGCTGCCCTATGACCCAGCAACTGCATCCTGGGTATTTACCCCAAAGATACAAATGTAGTGATCCAAAGGGGTACATGCACCCTGATGTTTATAGCAGCAATGTCCACAACAGCCAAACTGTGGAAAGAGCCAAGATGTCCATCAACAGATGAATGGATAAAAAAGAGGTGGTATATATATAATGGAATATTATGCAGCCATCAAAAGGAATGAGATCTTGCCATTTGCAACAACGTGGATGGAACTGAAGGGTATTATGCTGAGCAAAATAAGTCAATCAGAGAAAGACATGTATCATATGACCTCACTGATATGAGGAATTCTTAATCACAGGAAACAAACTGAG